>NC_091431.1:300000-600000 GCF_032191515.1 Phaenicophaeus curvirostris
AGCCATGAACATCAGTCTCTTGCAGTCAGTTTTTTCCATTGGCTTCATTAGGAATGGAAGTAAGTTTAGAAGTAACAGAGGTTAGTTTTGGGCAGCTTCTTTTTTATTAAATCTTCTGTGCTCAGAGCAATCCCTTTCTGTGTATCTATGAATGTGTTGTACAAAAACAATGACTAGGTTGTGCACTGTCGTTGAAATCTTGCATATTTTTGCCAATTTCCTCTGGAAATGAAACAATGCTTTTTTTTTTTCCTCATTACTCACACTGGACAAAGTTCTGGAACAGCCTTCCCACTTCCAGTCAAAAGCTACCAGCCAAGTTACTGCTCAGAATCAAATTGTGCATAAGTAATTAATAACACTCCTCTTGGGGAGGTGCAAATGTCATCCCTGAATGTAAGGGGTACTTTCCCATGGGGTCTACTTCACAATGCCTTTATGAAAAGCATTGCTATCCTCCTGTAGTTCTCCTTTCTTTTAGATCTGCAAAATATTGGTGGCTCATAGGCTTCTCTGAACTGAATGGTCAATGGTCTCATGTATATTCTGCTCAGGTGTCCCCCCTTTTTTGATTAAGCAGAGATAATTCCTGTGAGGGTCTATTTTGCATATGGATTGCTGTCTTTAACACATAACCTGTGGCTGAGGACAGCCATGCAGGTTAACAGTACGTAGTTACTTAAACATAGATAGAACTTTGTTTTGTTCTGTGATTTGGGCCTTTTGTTTTAGTTTTCTGTTTTGGTTGGGGTTTTTGGTTGTTTGTTGTGGGTTTGCTTTTTTTTTCTCTCTAGTAGATCCAGCTAATGTACCTTATTCTTTTAAGATAAAGGTCTTGAGGTAGTATTTAATCAAATTTCAATATAGGGTGCGTATTATCTGTTTTATTGAATCTTTAATATGTTAACCATGGATGTAAGATGAAAACTACAGCCTATACATGCTTTCTTCTCTCACAGTTCATGTCCAGCTCTGTACATTATTGACTCTGGTCATTCTGGCAGTAGCTACATGCAGTGCTTCAAAACGCCCCTTTTTATTTACTCAGGGGAAGAAGAAAAGCAGAGCCTGATTTCACTGTGGAAAGGATGAGAGCATCCTCTAGCAGATCTCTCATTACAGCTTTCTTGTTTCAGGTTGTGTGTGTGTGTGTTGAATGACTGGGGTGGGGAAAGCAGAGCTTGGTGGTTGAAGAGTAGTACTGTTGGTTGTTGCTTTTGCAAAAATTATGGTGTGTTCCTGTGTCCTTAACGATTAGCAAACTCATCTGTTGTTTCATGCAGCATGTGCCACATTGCGTTACGAAGACTGAGAACACTGATGTTGAATTATTTCCAGATTTCATTGTAGATTATTTCACAGTAATCTGAAAAATCCTGCTATTTTAAAACACCTTTCAGTTTGTTGGGTTTTTTTCCTCCTTAAATCTTTTTTGATAAATCCACAGTAATTGCTTTAGTTTTCTACCCATGACAGTATTGTGGTCTCTTTCTTGTGGTCTGTTTACAGTTCTTTCAGGGAACAGCTTCAAGATAGAAGCAGACAACCTTACCTGCACTGTAATAATTTGTATTGCAAGTAAGAAAATAAGATAATTTCATACTTCTGAAAATAGTGAGACAGTTTATTGTCTGTTTAAAGTGAGACCATCTGCACAGGGCTCCAGGACTTACGTTGGAGAACCAAAAAGTAGATCTGGGTTTTCCATGCAACTGCAGAAGTTGGGATAAGTGCTTAAAATATTGAAAATTTTGATATTTAGTAAGATTTTATACTTAGTAGAAATTGCACTGGGTTATAACAGGCTGATTACGTGGCCTTTATGATGCAAATTTCAAATGCAAACAAGCAAACTGCGAACATTAACAAATAAACAGTTTGAGCTTTCTTCTGCATTGTAATTTATTGGTTTATACGCATGTAACTATGCCCTTTATGTGAAAAATTAATGTGAAATTGTGAAAGATCAAGGTCAGTATGTTTTTGCTTTACTGTGACGTAACAAAAAACAAGTGTTGGGCACCCCCCCCAACTTTTTCAGTGTTACTGAATTCTAATAAGGGCACATGCTATTTACTGAAAGTTCAGTAGTTATTGAACAAATAATTGGAACACATATTTTTATTTTTAAATATAGAATCACAGACTTGTTGAAGTTGAAAGGAACTCCTGGAAACACATTCAACATGCAGCTGGGGAAGGTTGCTTAAGATCTTATTCTTGTGTATCTTCAAGGACGGTGGCTCCACTGCCTTTTTAAACTGCCTAATTAACGTCGTATCACAGTTACAGTAAAAAAGGTTTATCTTGTGTTTAAGTAGAATTCCCTGTATTTCAGTCTGTGCCTCTAGTCTACAGGGAGAAGAGTTCAGTGTTGCCTCCTTCCAGTCAAGTATCTGTACACATTGGAATAAGATTCCCCTGAACATTCACTTCTCTAGACTAAACAATTCCACTTTCTCAGCTGCTCCTCATATAACAGATGCTTCAACCTCTTAGTTATCTTCCCAGCCTTCTGGTGGACTATCTCCGGTATGTTCTTATCTGTCTTATACTGGAGAGCACAGAAATGTGCACAATATTCCAGATGTGGAATTAAATCAGGTTGAGTGCTGTGTTATAAACATTATCTTCCCTCAATAAATATTTCTTCATTTTAAATTTTCATTTTAAACTGTTTAAAGTGAGACCATCTGCACAGGGCTCCAGGACTTACGTTGGAGAACCAAAAAGTAGATCTGGGTTTTCCATGCAGTCATTGAAAATTTTAAATTAGCTGAAAAATTTATTCTCCACTTTTTCATTAAAGTTACAGTAATAAATGATTATGGACTTCCCACTGCCTGTGATCTAAATCTGGATTTTGCTTACTTTCAGACAGAAGAATAAATAACAGCTTTGCAGTATAGCTCTCTTTATGAATATAAAGGATACTTATATATATAAAGGGTTCAGAGGGTTCACCACAGGTTCAGAGCTGGTGTTCATGAGTGCAGGGACTGGATCGTGTATGTGACATTAGGCAGTGATGATGGGAGGTCTGCAGCTCCGTCTGCTTTTACAGGAATGCCACTCCTCCATAACATCTCCCCATGAAACTATGATATATCATTTTCCTCACCTCCAAATGAGGTTATCTGGGCAAACACAATGTAATTACTGAAGTTAACTTTGTAAAGCATTCACATTAAATTTGCCCCTCTACTCCAGCCTCTGCAGATGTCAGTTTTTACTTTGCTTTCTCATCTTCTGTTGCATCATATTAGTTCCTCCATTTCTATGAGGCTTTTTATTTATTTAGTTATTTAGTTAGTTATTTAGTTATTTAGTTATTTATTTACCTTAGCCCTGTTCCTCTTCTCCCTTGTGACAGTTTCTAGTGCTTCTGCAACTTTATCTACTGCACTGCTAATGCCTGGGTTGTTAAGCATGAGAAGTGCCTGTTTTTCCATTCTTGAGTGTTGACTCGGGAAAGTCAACATCTAAGTTTTAAGATTGGTCATAAGAATTTCAGATGACACTGGCATTCATCTTACTAACACAGTTGCTCTCCTCATGCATCTTTTGCATGCTAATAGGAGATTCCCCTGGGTAGGATCAGGAAGCATTGGTAGGTTCTAGCTCAATTTCCAATCTACAGCAGCTGAAGGATGTGTTGTTTGGATTGCAAAGTTATCTGGGTTTTCATTACAGGCAAAGCTTGTGTGAGTTATTTAGGCTAAGAAACTGGTACAGACAAAAATACCTCTGCTGAAGTAATAACTTGTTTCTTGAAATCAAAGTACAGATGGCACAGTGAACTTGTGAGACTTACAGAAAACTCGTTTTTGACCTAACTGGGAGTTCTCTGTTGAGGCAAGAGAATGAGGAGGTTGTGATTGTTAGTTTTTGTTGTTACCTGTTGACAATTGATTTGAATGTGCTTGTTTTTCAGATGGTGGTTATTAGATTCTGTCTTATTAAAGAAAATCGTAGAATTTAAATGGTTGAATTGTAAGAGCTTTAAATCATGTGCAAACACTTTAGTTAATTGCTTTCATTTGCTTTCTTAAATCTTAGCAAGCAGAGCCTTTGCTGATGTGAAACAATGTAACCATCAAGGTATTTGACTGAGCTGAGACTATAAATTAACTTGATGAGTGTCATGAAAAGTATAGTGTACTACAAATACTTATGAGCCAATATAGCTGCATAAAAACACCCCAGCCCCAAAGCCAATAAATTGCGACACATAGTAATCTTTAAAGTAGGGATGGATGGATGGTTTGCACAACAAAATGTCATAGTACTTCAGGTGCTGAGGATGCTGAACTAGAAGAAAATATCTACTGCAGAGGAGTAAGAAACTTTTACTTAGTACAGATATCAGGTTCTTTCTTCAAATTAAAACAGCAAGAACAAGACAGAAAAAACCCAGTGCATTGAAAATCCTCAGTTTTATAATTGAGGAAGGTTTGAAGGACGTAGTGAAACTGACGACACTATGCTAGGATTAGAACAGTGGCTTAAGTGACTTTTCCCCACCTATTTCTGCGGTGATGTACACTGATGAAACTTAATTTGTCTTCGATAGATCTATGCCATCTTGTGTTAAATGATCTCTTGTCCTCAAGCAGTGCCAGTTATCCTGGAGATCTGGTGTGTCTGTGTGTGTCAAGTTTGTCTCTGAGTCATGTGATTCTTCATTTCAAGAGAAATTAGAACCCCAGTGCTTGCATAGGCAGTAATGTGTATGGATTGCAATGAGAAGATTCTAGTTCTTTTATCTAAGTCTTAAGTTTGTTGCATACGAAAGAATTGTTGAAGATTGTTTAAAGCTAGGCATACATAGGAATTTTACATCTAGTGTTAGGTAACTAATGGAAATGTCTTTTAAAAAATCTATAAAAATGCCTTCTCAAATCTTAAAAGTCTTTGAAGGATTTTAAAATCTGTTCACTGGTGAAATTTTCTGAGTGTTTGTTGCAAGGTTGTAAGTATTACATCTTAGTAGGAAAATTGGCTGGATCTTATGAATGACTGCTGTATGCTATTTCTAGGAGATGAACACTTGGCTAACATCATGAATCTGCACTTCATGCTTCTTAGGAATTAGAAAAAAATTAGTTCTGTCAAAGTCAAAGTTTATTCAGTGTACGTTACCTTAGAAATAGGGGCCACTTTTATAATACTTTTAAAAGAATATTAAATATACCCATTCAGTTATTTCCTCTGTGGTTTGGTAGTCTGCTGCAAATTTACATCTAGCTTAGAATAGGAATTATTTCCGAGACTGAATGTTTAACAGGTATTAGTCAATCAAGACCATAAAATAAAATACTAGAATAAAAAGTTAGTAAATAACCCTGTGGATGAAATCTTTATTTGGGAAAAGTGTAAACAACCTTGACTTCATGCCTTGTATTATGGAGTCAGGTGTATTTAATATAATCTGTTATGAAAAGAACAAAGCTGTGGTTCTGTAGATCTTGTGGACCATTTGCTAAATGTGAAGCATACTCCTGTTTAGTTTTCACCACTTCTGACAGTGACATCTCATGATGTAGCATTAATGTCCTTGTGTTATGTGACAGCTTTTCAAATGACTTCTGTTTCTTTTATAGCTATCTTTTGAAACAGTGGCAGAGCTCAAGGGGATTTGGAACAGTATTGAGCCTTAATTTTATAAAAATCAAGTTCTTGTTTTAATAACTGCTTGTTTTGTACAGGCAGAGTACTTCTCCCATCTTCATCTGTTATTTTTCAGCTTAATTTATTAATCAAGAATGAAGCATCATTGTTATCACTGTGAATGACATGTCTTCCTTCTGTGCATGGTTTCTTGCACATAATGAAATAACATTGTCTGTTACATAAATGCTAATATACTGTAATTAAATCTTGATCAAGTGGATTTTATGATAATTAAATGTTTATTTTGAACAAATAAATTGTTTCCTTGCTTTTTGTACAGTAACTATAGCCTTGCATTGAAGAACTTCGTGTTGTTAGACTTTAGGAGCCTTTATGGCTAAGGAACAAGATGACAGCAAGTGTATGTTGCTTTAACATTTTCTTCCAATGAGGTAGATGTTCCTGGAGTCTTCATGTGCTCCCTATGAACTAGCAAGCATCATACAATGATTTTCTGCATAGCATGTGTTTAATCTAGGCAAAAAACCCAACAGGCAAACAAATAAACAGTGACAATAAAATTTTTTGTTAGAATTCTAGTAGTAGTACAGATTAAGAGAAGGTTAATCACAAAGTCTTTTTCCCTTACCAGTACACTTATCTTTTATTTCTTTCTACTTCTGATTTTTGTATGGCATTTATTTGAGATTCAAAGTATATTCATAATAGATTAACATATGTACAGCAGTGTGTTCTTGTGGCTAGACTACTTGCACAACTTGTCTCATTTGAAACAGACATGTGCTTTATGTAATTTTCTCTGTTCATGCATGTATGTGCTCTAGTGGAAGTGGATGCAGGTAATGCACAAGGCATCCTCCTTTTCTTTGTAGGAAGCACATACTTCTCTGAAGGAATGATATTCTTTAAGAGCATCAAAGGAGCACAAATACTTCAATGTTTTCTGGACCAGATCTGAGGAATAATGAAGCTCTTTAGAGACCCACAGGTTAAGCAGAAGTATTTGCAGGATGATATAGAAGTGTGGTCCTCTGTGTCATTACAATGCGTATGTTATCTGGAAAGAAATCTTGAAAATGACTAGTTTATGTTCCTAAATGAGAAGACAAATGTGTGGCATAAATTCAGTAAGAATTTTTAACAGTTCCCTTTTTAGAAAGGTTCCGTGGTGTTGTTCTCCACAGACAACATTCTGGATAAATGTTGACACGGTGTTATCATCTTGATTTGCAGGCTGCTCTTGGGCCTGTGCCGCTCATCCTTGCCTTGTGTAACAAGACTGGTAATTTTCACTGCAGGCATGAAGGAAATCATAATTATAAATGTAGGAAGCAGAATTATTTGTGATTTTTTTTTAAATCTTGGTAAAACCTCAGGGTGTCACAGGTGCTGGATCTGGTGACACAGAATGAAGAACTTGGAGAAAATGCAGGAAGAAAGAAAAAGAAGAAAAAGGAGGGTTGCTGAAGGTGAAGGAAGGCAGGTAGTGGGAAAAAAAAATCCTTTGCTTGGCAGTTTTGCTGGTTAGAAAAGGAAGATGCAATTGGAGTAAAAAGGCATTCCACCCATAAAGTCAGTTTATGATATTATCTGAAATGTCATGACTTTTCTGTGTGGTGGTTGATGTTTTATTTAAGAATTGTATTTAAGTGCAAATCATGTGTCTAAATCCAGGACCCTTCTATTGGAGTCAGATCACATTTTTGTTTATGAGTTTATCAAGCTCCATTTAAAAAATATACATTTATCCTGCTGTTCTTTTTGTCCTGTTTCTATTGGAATATTATTTTATAAAAAATGGATGTAAGAATTTGGAATTTTTTTTAATAACTTTTGTGTTTTAACACACATATTTTTTCTTGGTAGTGTTGCCACTTAGCTCAGGTAGCTCTTGAATATTTCTTCCTCTACATGTACTTGTACGTTGGCACATTAGTAAAGTCTTACACCTTTTATTAATTTGATAGACTGTCTCTCTATTGGGTGAAACACAGGGCTTTTCTACAGAAATGCGTACAATACTGTCGATGAAGTCTAACCAAAGCTTTACACAGTGTTGCTTACCATCACCGGGACTCTCTCTTTTGCTACATTCTGAAACTGCATTTCCATTTGCGTTTCCGATTGGCCACTGACAGCCATGCCTTGCCCACCTTACAGCAGAGGGTATTTTCCACACAGTTCTATGAACTGGTGAGCTTCTAGACTGTACCATAAAGCTATGTAGTCATGATCTTGCATATTGTACAATGAGAATTTTATTCCACTTTAAAGCGTCTGTGAGATTTGGTTCTTCTCCTACTTTTGCTAGATCTTCAGAGTTCCTCAGAGCATTTACAATATTTGTAGCAGGGTAATCAGTACAAATATTATATGACATCAGCCAGAGTCTGGTGAAGGAGTTTCATTGCTGTTTCCTCTTGATGCAAATCTACTGCTTTTTGTATATCTAGAAAACCAGTTAACCATAAACTAATCAGCAGTCCACTTGGAGGTGGCTTTTCAAACTGTATGTATTTAGGGTTGTGGAACTTCTTGCCACTGTATGTTATGGAGAATATGAGTTTTCATGTGTTGAAGATGACAGTGGACAGATGGAGCTCTCTAAATGCGTAGAAAAGCCTAGAAGCCAACTAAATCTATAGAACGATGCACATGTCTCAGGAAAGCCCAGGGCCCCAGGTAGTCATTGCCTAGGAGAAGGCTTAAGGAGACTACAGATTGTGCTCTTGAGCATCTGTTTTTGGTCACTGTTGAAAACAAGATGATAGGCTAAACAGAGGTTTGATCTCAGCTGGTAAGGCCGTTTTTGTGTAGCTTGATTATCATAGTTTAGCCAATTTAATTTACTATCTTTATTTCTTTCTCATAGACATTTCCAAAGCTGGGTTTCATTTTGTTTATCATCCTGTAGCTGCCATACTTCCATTTAAATATAAATGTAATATGATACTTCTTCTCCATCGCCTGCTATCTCATTTGACCGTCAAGATTGAAAAGTCTTGCTGCTGGCCCTGGAGATAAGTGTCAGCATTTGCAGAGCAGCACAGCACAACTGAGCTCACCCTGTGCTGCTCACCTTAGTGCATTCAGCTTCTTGGACTTCCATTTTTGTCTCTGATGCCTGGAGTTTAAATTCCATTGTCCATCTTGCTGCTAGATAGCCGTAACTCATATTCAATGTGGGAACAAAAGCTAAGTGGTTCAGCCAGCACTCGTAAAAGCTAATAAAAATAAAAATTTGTGGGCCACCTGTTTTTAAAATATACTGGTGAGCATGTTCCTTCCTTTTCCTCAGAGAACCTGAAGAATCTTTTAGTTGCAAAGTCTAATTCAGGTTATTAATTACCTCTTTGAGAAAATATATGTCTTTACTGCACTGTTGTGGTGGACTGTGTATTTCTGTGTGCTCTTACTTACTTGGTTTTGTTCATTAAATTTTTCTTTGTTTTTCTTTGGAGACAAGCATACTATTACAGAAAGTATAACACATCACTAGATTGCCAGATGCTTCCAATTATAAAATACTGTCTTCAGTGGTTTGAACTTTTTTTGTTATGGGTAAACAGTTCAGACACAAATTTTTAGTGCTGAGTTCTGCCTTTATTATTTTTTTTTAAAAAAATAACCTTTATTTTAGATTGAGTTGTTGATCTACTTAAGAGCAATAAGCATGGTAAAACTTCATTGGTTCCTTCTTGATGCTGAAAATCTTTTTTCCTCGCTTCCTCGCTCTATTCCAGCAGAGGAGTCTAGCCCTTGCTAGAATATAGGGTGCTTTTTTTTTATCATGGAAGCCTATATGATATGACCAAAGGATGAAAATGCACCCTCTGAGCTGGTAGAACAAGACTACAGCTTAGAGGAGGGGTTTTCCCCTCTGTCCCCGATTAAACCATCAGCTATGCTGAGCTAACTTTCTAGAGATATGCATACCCGAAATGAAAGGAGAAGATTGACACAGCAGATTGAGAGTAAACTGGGGTGAGGATGCTGCAGTGCATATAAACTGAATGTAGAGTTTACCTTTGCATAAGGGAAAATTGGCAGAGGAGGATAGGAAAATTACTTTAAATGAAAAACTGATATGATGATAAGACTATGACTAGAGATGTGCAGGTTTGATGCCTCTGGAAAGAAGATGAAAAATGTGAGAGTTTTGAGAAGACTCTGTACTGAGCATCTTTTTCTTTGGAGTGCTGAGAGAAGAGATTCCTGGTATCTTGGTCTCTCTCCCCACCTCCATGTCTGAATGCGTGAAACACCCAAGTAGAGGGTTCATAGCTCTCTCAGATCCTTCATATCATAGTTGTCAATTACTTTATTTTCTTTGTGTTCTTACAGTGACCTACAAGACTCAACTGTCATTATGGTGCAAAGTGGTGGAGTTGATCTTTTCCTCTGTTTTGCTTTGCTTTTAAGCTATGTGAGGCAACATAGACTTAAGGTGTGTATTCTTAAAATTATTTGTTTATTGGCTTTGATGCAGTTTTCGGCTGTGTTCCTATGACTGTTTTATGTGACACTCTGCCTTACTTAGAGTGTTTATGGTGGTTCATGCTTGCTGTCTAATTAGCTGTGTGATACTCTCCCATTATAATTATTTGGAGTGGTAGCCCATGCCTTATACGTAGCATAATGATTGGAGTTTTTTGAATGGAAAATTCATTTCCTGTTGGGCCTTTCTGTCCCAGATGTTGTTATGGTCCTGGGAATTCTTGTATGTGTTTAATAGATTTATTTTGATAATCATATTTATGATCTGGGGAGGTATTGTCTCCAGTTCATCGGTACAAGACTGGAGGGTGCCAAATGTGGAACAGTAGAAACCTTGTCTTTCAGTGTATTAAAGACTTTTAGCTCCACTGACGCCAGCTGCAACAGATTTATCTTTGGCAAATCAGATATGAGTATTTCAGGTCAGAAAATAAGGAATACACATCTGCAATTTAGGCACAGTATTAATGGCAGTGGTTTCCTACAGTATTACCAAGCTGTGTGGCAGAGGCAGAGGTAGAATTAGTGTTTTTTTGAAACTTGTTCAGTGAATTAGCTACTGGATGATCTCTCCCCACCCCCACATCTTTTTTTTTTTTTTTTTGTAAAGTCTCTTTTGCCTCAGTACCTTCGAAAACAGTATCCCAGGACTCTTTTATCAAATGAAATTCGTGTAATCTTAGGCCAGCTTTACCTTTTCCATTCAGTCAGGTGGGAGTTAGGTTGGAAGTACTGTGCAGTGCAAGCCTGGACGGTAGAGGGGCTCAAAAACAGCAGGGCTATTTGACCCACTGACTCTAATTTTTAGCCTAATTTTTAAGCTTTAGGCTTTGGTAGAAAGGACACCAAAGGGATGTAAATTTTGCCTTAATGTAAGTGGTGTAGTAAAACTGAATCATATATATGTATATATAAACTGAATATATATATACACACACGTATATATATAAACCAACATCTAAAACCATATCCTTGATTGAAATGAAGCCACTAAAAATGGTAAGTTCAGAGGTGGTTTGTGACAGCCAGCTGTAATTAACTAATTGAATTATGAATAAGTGTAATAGTGTATCTACCTGTTAACTGTTTTCATCTGAAGTACTATTGAAATCTCTGTGCATTGCAGAAGAAAATACTACCAAAAAGCTGTTTTGTATTTTGGGAAAACAGTTTCAGCCTTATATTTTCATTATTTTGTGTTCTCAGAATCTCTTTTGCAGAACTTGTTGCAGAAGGATCCTTTAGTGCCAGTGTAGTGCTCACTCATTGCAAAAGCATCAGGCGTAAGGGGATAGCTATTTAACAGATATTTCAGGATCTGTGGTGTCTTTATCAATCTACGGGAATATTTTTACTTATCATTGATTAAAATAACTCAAAACATTAATTTTAAATTATCTGAATTGTATAGTGCTTTAAAATCAACATTTTATACTGCTGATGTATTATTTTCTCAACTGCAGTCTAAATTTATATGTTTCCCGGTTTAAAGTTCAGTCCTGTTATATCTCCTGGCTCAAAGATAATCTAAATTGTTTTCATTAAAAAATCAGTCATACTGAGGAAGAAATGTACACTTTTTTACCATGTTAGCTGGATCAATAATCACCTTTAAAGATTTTAGGACACTCAAAGACAATCTTTTATTCCCTAGTTGTGGATGATCCTGGTCACTTTTAGAAGAAAGGTGGTTTTATTTAAAAAAAAAGAAAACAAAAGCAAGTGGAATTTGCTTGCTCTTCATGTACTGTGAAAACAGACTAGTTGCATTTTTTTCACTGGAATTTTAATTAAGCAAAGCCATTAAGGACCTAGGGTAGATGTTGAAAATTGAAATCCACAGAAAACTCAGCATAATGCAAAAAGGAAGTACTTCCCATAGGTGAACTATATAATGTACTCTGTTTTGTTTCCATTGCACATTTAACTTTATTGTAGTGTACTTCTTACGTAGTGGATGCAGAAAATGAAGATATGAATTTTTTACAATACTTACTTTTTCTGTCTCTTGTGTTTGCTTATTTCTTTCAGTGGATATTGTCAGCATTTTATTTCTTACTACAAGGGCTATACAGCTTCCAGCATAATACACCATTAGGGAAGACATTGTATAGCTACCACTTCAAAATGTTTTTCATTTCTGAATTGTGTTGCAGTTTAAACTTGAAGTCAGTGATGTATTCTGTTTCACATATGTTGAAAGGCTTGTCACAACTTGGAGAGACAGGAGGGCGGGAGTTTTTGATGTTTTTGTTATATTTGGAGGTGACAAATTGCTAGGTTACATGTATCTAAAATTATGCCTAGGTCAGCAGGTCAAGCTGAAAACAGTCAATATTGATTTTCAGTTGATTTTTATATAGCTTGTGTGTTTTAATTCAGAGTTTTTAAGTAAAACTGAGTTTAGCACACTCATGCACAAGTACAGTCTCTGTCTTATCTGTAGGTTTTTTTTGTTTTTAACATAATTTCTTTCAGATCTTCTGGTCACTTCTCTAGATGACCATTGCAGGAGCATCAAAGATCTGACATGTCCATGGCCTATTTGTCAACTTTTTGCTCAGCTGTTGCTGTCCTTCCATTGAACCTGCTTCTCTCCAGATGGTAGAAAGATCATCTTTGCAGTTTCAATAGCTGAATGAGAATTAGTTTCAAATTCAGTGGGAACTGGGGACTGTTGTTGCAGTAGACGTGCAAAACAAGCCCTGATTCAGGCTTTAAACTTCAGCTGCAGAGTATTTTTTGAGAACAATTTTAGCATCTGGAATTGATTTTATATTTGAAATGAAACCCTGAAGTTAGTTATTTTTTTCTTGGTTGACCTAGTTGTAGGTTTTATTTCAAATATAGTGCACCCAGAAATACCTCCCAACAAAAGCTTTTGAAAATGAAATTCTGTGTAACATTACAGCCTCGACTCAGCTCCACATCTGTGCACTTGGTTTGACTGTATTTCCCTGACCTCACCAGGGTATTGTAAAAATAACTGCATTGAAGACTGTAAAATGCCTATATATTATGGTAATAGGGGCCATGTAAGTACCTAAGATAGATGGATAGACAGATAGCATTAGTGCATTAAAGGGTTCCTTGAGAACACTAACCAGATTAAGTGCCAGTGTTCTCCTATGTAGCAATGTTAATTGCCAATTTTTGGCAGTTGCACAGGCGCTAATTACTTTTTAATAGAACCAATGGAACAAAAATTTCCACTAAGCTTTTATGGATAATTATTGCAATTTTTTTTTCCTTCCAGGAGCTTGAAAGTTTGCTCCTTACAGCATCCATCAGATCTGTCTTCCAGATAAATAGCAGCATTACACACATGGAAGATTGTATTCTGTAGCTTTATACCATCCCTGTCTGCCTTTTAAACGATATCATTTTGAACCTACTCTGTCGCCAAACAGGGAGTTTATGCAAATAACACATTAGCACATTGCTTTGTTTTGTTCAAATGGATCCTGTTTCTACACAGTGTGTTATGTAACAGACACATCTGTAGGGACTGTCCACTGTACTCAGTGCTTTTGAAATGAAGATTTGTGACTGTGCTGAATAAATATTCAGGAGTGCTAGGTTTTAATGCACTAAATTTGCCAGTGTTTGTTTCTAAAGATTTCCAGGATTTACTCTTTCTATGTCTCATTCTCTTGTAATACATACATATTGTGCTCAAAACAAAAAGAAACTGCTGTATGAATGGGCTGAGACAAGATCCATGGAAGATGATAAACTTTAAATCATGTTAAAAGGTGAGTGTGTCATTGCAGCTGGACTAAGAAGATATTGGCATCATTTTACACCACCCTTCTGTCAAGAGTTTGTTACAGTTCATTGGGATTTTAATGTTGCGCTTATCTTTCATAATACTTCATAAACCAATATGCCATGTCTTCTCTGTGGTAATGAGTTAGGCTGATTGCTAATGTTTTTTTGACTGTAAACCCCAGTGTGGTTTCAATATTCCCATTTGATACAGGGTAAATTATCAGGTCTTCAGTTGTGGAAGACTCCTTGAAGGACAAGATCTACATATTTAATAGGGAATGAGGGTCTGTGTTTGTCACATTCTGGGAGTTTATCAGAAATTCCTTAAAGTAATAGATTAATTTAAAAACAGGAGTGTTTTGATGAGTTACTGGCAGGCAGGGACAGTATGACCCAAACTGCCCCCTCTGTGGGGATTGATGCAGAGTTTGGTCAAGTGTATGTGGGTCCTACATTCACTCTTGTCCTGCCTGTGTTTGGTTCTAAAATACCCCTCTGACAAGCCTTGTCCTGTTCAAAAAATTGCCGCGATTTGGACAAAACCTTTTTGTATTTTTTTTTTCCTTGAAATGTTTACTAGAGTAATTATCTAACTACCAGTAAAGAAAAGGGAGGAGCAAATGTGTATATTTGAAGTTTTATTCACAAGGATTTTGTTCTTAATGTTGTGTTGTAAATAATAATTTCAACCTATACACCTAAAGTTATAAAGTACATCATGATAGAAAATGATGATTACAGTGTAAGAAACCTGTGTTTTAATTTAAAAAATAATTTGAATTGTTACAATTGTTAAACCTGTTTGAAGCAGTGTTTGCTTAGAGACTCATTAAAAAGATCTTTTTAGTGTTTGTGTGTATATAAGGATAATGTATTTATAATGTAGTGTATGCTTATTCTCTTCTCTGCAGCCATGCCGTTGATTTGCATTAATTGCTCCCCAGTGCTTCTTTTTCCCTTTCTTTATGCTTGTCATTTAAAGGAAAAAAAAGTCACCTCTCCCTTCCAAGCGATCTCTTCCCACTGTCCTTGAGACTTGGTGATGGAAGAGTTAGTTATCATAAACCTTGCTTGTGATACTTGATATGGCATTCATTCACACATTCCAAAGGGTTTAAAATGGCAGGTCCTAATGATTTTAGACTCTGATTTAGATTCAGACTGGGAGAAGTCTGTCTAGAAAGCTGCCTGGAGGAGAGGGACCTGGGGGTGTTGGTTGACAGCGACTGAACATGAGCCAGCAGTGGCCCAGGTGGCCAAGAAGGCCAATGGCATCTTGGCTTGTATCAGAAACGGCGTGACCAGCAGGTCCAGGGAGGTTATCCTCCCTCTGTACTCGGCACTGGTGAGACCGCTCCTCGAATCCTGTGTTCAGTTCTGGGCCCCTCACCACAAGAAGGATGTTGAGGCTCTGGAGAGAGTCCAGAGAAGAGCAACAAAGCTGGTGAAGGGGCTGGAGAACAGGCCTTATGAGGAGCGGCTGAGAGAGCTGGGGTTGTTTAGCCTGGAGAAGAGGAGGCTGAGGGGAGACCTCATTGCTCTCTACAACTACCTGAAAGGATGTTGTAGAGAGGAGGGTGCTGGCCTCTTCTTCCAAGTGACAGGGGACAGGACAAGAGGGAATGGCCTCAAGCTCCGCCAGGGGAGGTTTAGGCTAGACGTTAGGAAAAAATTCTTTACAGAAAGGGTCATTGGGCACTGGAACAGGCTGCCCAGGGAGGGGGTTGAGTCACCTTCCCTGGAGGTGTTTAAGGCACGGGTGGACGAGGTGCTGAGGGATATGGTTTAGTGTTTGCTAGGAACGGTTGGACTCGGTGATCCGGTGGGTCTCTTCCAACCTGGTTATTCTGTGATTCTGTGATTCTGTGATTTTAATCATGATGAAAAATCTTGTTCTCCTGAAACCTGAATGAATAAAACTGCAAGTTACAATCTTTGTTGCATTTTCTGGACTCTTTTCCAGAATGACAATATTTTAATCAGCTTGTATTGAAGTATTTTATTTGTTTTCTAAGTCAGGAAATTATACAGGCTCTGAGAAATGAGGAGGGCAGAAGCAGCACTGGGAGAAGAGGCTGATGGGGAAAAGAGAATCCTCTTAACAGTTGTAATACATTGGGGATGGCAGAAAAATATCTGGGTGAAGTTCCCTTTCTGAGTAGACTGGTTCCCTCATCTAGTGGTAGGAGCTATGACAGATAGCTCAAATACGTGATGTGGATAACTTGTGGAGGACTGCTGGGAAGATTGTAAATGTTCCATTTTCCAGTGGCTGGGGAAACATGACACATGGGGAAGGAAACAACCAACATGTATCAAAACAGGTAGGTGCTGAGTAACACTGAAGACAAGAAATGACACTCCTTACAAGTCACTCTACATTTTATGATAATTTACCTAGAACTCCCATTAACATCTGGCTGTTAGGCTAAATGACTAGCACAGGGAGCGATGATGAGATTGTCCTCAGCAGCTGTGTTTTCTTATAACTCATAATTCATTGATGGAGTATTGCAGATTGCTGATACATGTGGAAGTTCATTCAGAACAAAATCGTAACTCTGTGATCATTGTCTGCAGTTGGATGTAGTCCAAGGCACTCCCTTCACCTCCAGGCTCTCAATTCATGGACCTTATTAAATGTTAGAACAATCCTCCTGTATGTTATCAAATCGGCTGATACCACTGTTCTGCCACTTTTCTTGCAGTGTGGGTTGGGAGCACAATAATTTATTCTATAAACCTTAAGATCCTAAGGATGCTAGGGATTTCTTTTTTTCCTGTGGGGTTTGTTTCAGATATAATTGTTATGAAGACAGCAAATGTACTTGGCAGCAAAAGAAAACAAGCTTTGGTGGGTTGACCTTAGATAGTTGCCATACCCCCACCCAGCTGTTTTATAACTTCCCCTCCTCACCAGGACAGGGGAGAAAATAAGGTGAAAAAGCTCATGGATCGAGATGACAACAGGGAGCTCAATCAGCAATCACCATCACGGCGAAACATACTTGTCTTGGAGAAATTGCAGGACTCTGCACTTGGCCATGTTAAACCTCATCCCACTGGCCTCAGGCCATGGATCCAGACTGTCCAGATCCCTCCCTAGAGGCTCCCTGCCCTCCAACAGATCGACACTTCCACCCAGCTTAGAATTGTCCACAAAACTTACGTAAACATATGTTTAGCTTGTGAGCAGTTGTTTGCTATAGCTGGTCCTTGGGAGAAGCACAGATCTTAAGTATTGAAGTATGGCAAGGAATGGGTGATGAGGACAACAGAGTGAACTGGGCTTGGCCTTTTAGGTTCTATATACTAAATAGTTCAGGAGGAAAATTCAAAACTGAAAAGAGCTGAGAGAGTCTGTACACTCTGTCTGATTTTGCTTCAGGGACAACTATAGCCTGCCACCAGTCTTCCTATGTTTCATGCAAGCACTGCTGCTTAGAACAGAAAACTTCAGGCTGGAAATGAGCTCAGTCGGTAATTCGGTGTTGAAGGGAAAGAAATCTACAGGTTACTTCCGCAAATAATTTGTGATTCAAAGTGATTTATATTGTGTTGTTATTTCTTGGGACCATATTGTGGAAGAATATTCCCAGTGGTTTGTGGTGTAAGGATATGACAAAAATCCATGGGTGAGTATTAATTGGGAGCACAGTAAAACAGTATTAATCAATATGATTAGTTCAGCTATGGCATCTCACTTATTTTATGGGAGGAGAAAGAAGGAAGATAATGGTCTTCTGCAGAAGTATCTGTCCTACCTCTGTGGGATATCACAGTGTGAACCTCTTTCTAAAAGACTCATTAGGTTAGTCATCTTTGCAACAACATTCTGGATAGTTCTGCATGAGGCAAGTTTATCTCTGTGTCTAGGTTTAGGAAAATGATGTTGCAATAATCTGTACAGTTGCTGGTGACTACCATCCACAGTCACTGACGTTTTTATAAGACTTACACCATCAGAGTGTAAGAATAGTTTTTGGCCTGTAATGATTATGAAAACTGTTCAGCAGGGTGTATGAGTAAGAGTTCCTGGCACAATACATAGATGTTATATATCACAGAATAACTGCCTTCTTGTACTGCTGCCCTTTCACCATCAGCAATCACTCTGTCTTGAGGAATGGAAACTTACATTTGTCAGTGGCAGCAGAACCTGTCTCTGAGAACAAGTGATTGCAACACAGCAAGAACTGGATGCTAGAAATAGTGTTGATGGCTCACCTGCTCCCAGTTAATTACAGACTTCTCTGGTGAAGCCAGAAATCCTAGTAGACAGATTACATCACTGTGTCTTTTTTTTCCCCCACCATTTATCCACCACAAGACAACAAACTACAGAAACTTGCTGTCTTCTCTCTCAAAGCCTGCCCTGCTCTGGTTTTGCAAAACAATGCCCTCCCCAAACCAGATCCCTTTCAGAATTGCTGCACTGATAGATTTCCACAGTTTAGAAGCTGCCACTGCAATACTATGCTTTGTGCTTCCTGTTTTTATGGATTTCTTAAAATCACCATACCCCAAGCCCAGTGTTAAATACTGGCATTTCTGGCACATTTTTCATGGTGGGTCAGTGCCAAGGATCTCAAGATTTCTAGCTGTCATCATTGCGGTAGTGCATTTGCTACAAAAGCTTGAAGAGTGTAACGAGCTGGGAGTAAATATGTTCAATGGCAGCGTTGGAAAAATCTGTTTTTTAAGCTTTTGTTGTGAATTTTGATTGTGTGATTTTTTGGTTTATTTGGTGGGTTTTTTTTCACCTCTTTATTCAGAGGTAAGGATATCTTGTATGTTAGGGCTACTAGAACTTTTTTGCAGTCATCTTACCAGTTCCTCTTCCAGTCTAGTGCCATAGCATGGGTTTCATGGCCACTGACCTTAGAAGCCTCCTTGCCTTGCCAGTAAAAGGCTGTTAGTTTACATAAAGTTCCAAAAGGCTGTGGAGAGTTTTTTCTTGGTCAAGAGGACGTGGACAGCTTCTGTCAGCATTCTTTTAAGAGTTTCAAAGCCTTGCCAGGATGAGGTTGTCGGAGTGGGTGGTCACAAAGTCAGATGGGGCAAGAGAAGAACATGCAGCTGTGATCGTGCCATGTGTCACGGGAGGGAATTTTGCATCATCTAAAGTTTATGGAGGTGCACACCCCCTCAGTTCTCCTGCTTTCTTCATCTCCAGGTGTCTATCAGGCAGTCTGCAGTATCTATTTCAGGAAAACTTTACTTCACTGATCCGATATAAAACTCTTCTAAGGTATCATTGCTTTCTTGCCATATGAAGGCTGTTATTGTTTAAACGTAGTTCTTCAAGTTTAAAAATATCTTGTATGTTTATATGTTAATTGAACTTTTTTTTTTTTCCTTTTTGGAGGCTATCTTTACAAGCAGAGCTCTGAAAGCTCTCTACTTTGTGGCTGCAGTGGGGCGTTACATTTAGTCAGCTAGCAGTAGAGGTATTTTAAAATATGCGATGCACAGAACTGTACATCGCTTCTGTGTATGCACAGGCCCATTGCTCAAATCTATTGCTATTGCCTTTGCAGGTCAGTTTTGAGGCATCTATTGTTACACAAAGACTTTAAAAACAAAACAAATGAAAATCAAAACAAACAAAATAAAACCAGACTGAAATTTCCATCTTATGCAAGTATCAGACATGTATTATGTGAATTATGCTCAGCTGTAGTGAATAACCAGAATTAATGTGGGAAATAAACTGGCCATTAATGCTGTACCTATTTTTTTTTTCCTAGACCATACACGCATGATTTTTCTCCTATGAAACTTCTTTAAAATTCTTTACTGCTCTAAGTATGGCTTTGAGGGGAAAAGTGTTTTTCAGCATTTCAGTGTATTTGCTGCATGACTGATGCAGCCTGATATGACTTACCACAACACAACTTGTCATCAAGAAAAAAGCTGAGAAAACAAAAGTGAGCTCCTGGAAGCAAATGCAGTGTTAAGGGCAGAGTAACAAAAATGCATGCTTTTAAGAATGGCTTCTCTCCTCTCCTCTTGTTCCCTTTCCACTTGAAAAAAAAACCTGGCTGCTAAAAACTTGGCAAGGCCTAAAACTCTTAAATAAGATCCTGGAATTGGAATTTGTTTTCTAGTGATCAGGTGGAACTAAAAAAGAAAATATGGAAGATATTGCTTTTGCTGGTGTTTTTTTTTTGGGGGGGGGCATTAATCTCTTAATAGGGGAGGAAAGCTAATAATTAGCAAAAGACTGTGAAGGTTGTAGATTTTAAATGCTGTTGTAATTTTAGTACTCACTTACATTAACCTGAAGTTAGGAAGGATTCATTTGCAGTAGCCTAGCCTTTCAAGACTGTGTTGTTAGCATTCAGTTTTGAGCTTTTTTAATAGTTAATTTTCTAAGTTTCCATTCTTATACCTGTTCTTCTCCAACTAATAAACTTTGTGGAAGTCAAAAATAAAGCATGAATAAGAATATGTTCTCTATAATTGTGTAGAAGTATTTGATAATTTCATACCTATTTCATACCTATTTAAGCATGTAAATACACCAGGGAGCATAATTTGTTTACTGAGATTATACTGCTGAGCTCTCATATGGCAGCATGAGAAGACAATGATTATAGATACCAGGTTTGCCAACTGGTATCTATAATGGGTTGAATTCTGTATTTAACTTGGTGAGTTTACCTGAATACTAACTATACAGGAAACAAATTGTAGAACTTTTGAGGTTATTTCAAGGCCTCAAAAGTGTTTAAGGAGAGAAACTTAAATGCAGTGACAACCTATAACGCCTGTTTCCATATTTTGAAGCATAGCCTGTGTCCTGTGTATTATCATTTTTGCCAGCTTTCTGCTGTTGACGTCACAATCAAAAGCAATAACTAGAGTAAGATTCTAGTACAAGAGACCACTAAGGGTGACTAATACATAACAGAATGACTTCAAAGTTAGTGATATATTATTTTGGGACACTACTTTCAGTTCAGGATGGAAGAGACTGCAAAGAGAGACACAGTAAGTCTCCATGTCTACCAGCTTGAGAAAAGCAAACTGCTGGAAAGGAGTGAATTCTTTAACCAACATTCTTATGTGTCTGGCATAATATCTTATTTTGTGGATCATAAAACGTGAACATGTAAAATTCCTCTTCCTTCCAATTTGCAATGAGCACAGCAGACAAATGAGCAGGGGTTTTGGTCCAGATGACTTCTAGAGGTCCCTTCTGGTCTCAACCATTGTATCATTATGTGATTGCATTAACATTTATTGTCCCTGGATCACGCGAGAAGTGAATATTTGAAATGTAGTTTCGTTTGAGTTCTTTTGTATTTTTAAAAATTCATGTGCTTGAACTTTATTAGCATGAATTTAAAATGAAAAATTATTTTTATTACCTATCACTCAACAGCATTTTCTAATTATATATTTAACTGGAAAGTATATTACTGTATAATATTTCTTAGTTGCCATTCAATTACAGAGGAAGAACAGCAGGGTACTTAAGACATAGCTTACCAAAAAGGCTTTTATTAGAAACATTTTTCAGTGCAATTTAGTTTCTGTTCTATAATTTAAATATGTTATTTACTAGTTAGGGGAATGAAAAGAAATTGCCCTAATAGTATTTTATAATCCTTTCTCAGATAAATCTAAGTGAGTTAATGTCTTAAAAGGCATGTGACTCATCAGGAAACATTAAAAGTAACCTCTTTCAATGGATATGATTATCTGTAAGCCTATCTTTTGTTAATGAAAGCTGGCAGCTGCCTGCTATTTTATAAGGAATTCTGGTGTATTATTGCCTAATAATTGTCTTAAAGCTTTCAATAGGATCAGAATTATTAAGGCTAAATCTCAGATTGCTATTAGGGATGGGTCCTTTGCCTTACATACTGAGAGTTCTGAATGTCAGCTCTAGAAGTCTTATTGAAATGTGTAAATAAAATAGTGCACAATTGGGCTGATATTAAGCCAATCTAATGTAAATTACATGGGAAATGTACCTATTTCAAGTTTAAGTACAAGGTGTTATTGTCGATAATTTTTTAATTTGGAATACGAAACAAATTGCATACCAATGTCACGTGGGCAAATTTTTTCATTGCTTATTAGAAATTTGGAGAGGAGCCTTCCACTGCAGCTGTATCAGAGCATTCTAAACAAATCCCACTGATCTGTTTGTACTTCCAGTATTATAGTAGAGATTTGAGTTGTTTTGCAGCTGGAGGATAAGTAAGTTTTGTTCTGTTATGGCTTTGTTACTTTTTGTCTGGTAGTTGGCAGCTCAGAAAGTTCAGGCAGTTACTCTTCACCCCATATGAACATGTTCTTTTCTGAGCTCTCTATGACTTCTCAGCATGGTTGTAGCCAGGATAATTTGGTTCTGTGAAATAAGCATCAGCAACATGTCAAGCCAATGACTCCTGAAGAAAAATACCTTTAAAAACCCTATTAAAAAACATAAAGCTACACAAAAGTGTCACCTAGAAATATTTATTTTTCAAGTATTTTGAAGTGTGATTGTTCTTTTTCAGATTATATTTTGGCTCTGTGCAGAATATATGTGAGGAAAATGGCTTTTTTTTCTTTTTTTCCCCAAAGGTTTCATCTAGCTTGAGGTGGAGGTAGAAAAAGAAAGGGGGAAAAATATGGAAGAACATGACTAAAATGCAAACACGGCTTTGAAAACAACTTAGTGGTTTTTCTGGTCCAAGTGTTTTTACAGAGGTGAGCCTCCCTTTCCTTGTCTAGAGTTAATAGAAGTTACCACATGGCTGGCATCTCTTTTTTCCTCAATTACCCTTCTTCCCATCTTCTTTGCAACTTGGAGAAGAAACATTTGTTCAGGAAATACTTTTCAGCTTGCTTGAGTGGCTCGACAGTTTTAATAAAGGTTTTTTCCAACCAACCAATTCTATGATTCTATGTTAAGTAGTGTTTGAAAACTCAGTTTAGGCACCATCTGAAAGTATATAACTTATTTTCAGACAATGTAGATAGATGCTTACAGAAGCTACCCATCTTATTCATTTAAACTACTGTCTTAGGCTTATCACTTCCTTATTTCCATCCTTATGTTTTTTCATATCTGCATATCATATTGGGCAGCTTGGGAAATGCAAGATCTCTTGGGAACACTTAACAAATTTCTTGAATGCAACTTTATTATTTTTTTTTTAACATCACTAGTGCTGAGTAACATTATTTTTTCCTTTATGAGACTGGTGAATCCACATCTGTATATTGAAATGGTTGAGTCCTATCAGTTGCCGGTTCTTGTGACAAGATTATGGGAACCTATTGGTCTATTGGTGATCACCAAGTTCCCTTTTTCTGTTAAAATGCCTTTTTTTTTTTCCTGCGCTAAATTTAATTTAAATATGTTAAAAAAATGAAATCTGAAAGATGCACTGGTTCTTCATTATTCAAAAAAAAGCTGAGTTATTTTGATAGCTAAAAGGATTTATCTTGAGGCAGAATGTAAATATCTGCAGCGGGCCAGGAACAAGACTTCCAAACTTGCTAAATACAAGTTGATTAATTAGGACTAAAGAAGCAGATTGTTGTTTGAGAGGAGGGGAAAAAAGAATCAATTTGGAATACTTTGTGTAATCCCCAAAGACAAAGCTGCTGACTTCATGAAAGCACGAATATGAACCCTGGCTATGTGTTCCTTCTCTCCTTGTGGTACTTGCTGAGGTAGGTAGCTGTACAAGGTATTTCTTGAACATCCCATATGTGTTGTCTTAGCTAGCTGGCAGCATGACCTGATGTTTGTAAAAAAATTATTGAGTTTTTGCAGGATTACATTGTCCCATCCATAGGGAACTTCCCATTCACTAATGCAGAAGATGATGTTGGGTCAGGCTGGTGTTTCTGAAGGTGTTCTCTGCCTCTTTCCTGCCTGGGTTGGCTGTGCACTTCAAGAGTGCTACAGTAGTTTGTTCATTTGGAAGGGGTGTGATGACATACCTAATCTGTAGGGAGTGAGATAAGGGGCTTCCCGTATGGAATTTCTGCTTCACAAATCAAAGAGCAGACAGACCTTGCACAACATACGTCCTGGTTGGTTTCCAGGTCTCCTAGATTGTTTGCAATTTCCACAACTGTAACCATTATAGTTTTGCATCTTCATGGTGTGAGAGCTTTTAGTAGAAATACTCCAAACATTGCAAAATGTGCACATAAGCATGTTCTCCTTAGCCTTCAGTTTACACCCTGGGCCAGCCAGAGTACTTATGCTTGAGAAAGTTTACCCTAAACTGCTGCCATAGAGCTCCTGATTTGCTGGAAAGTTCTGGCAAGCTCTTCTCCTCAGTTCTGATGAAGAGCTATAAACCAAGCAGTAGTGTATTTTGTTACCATTCATGGAGTGCTCTTTTGGGATTCTTTTTTTGTTCTTTTAGCAAATGAAGTAGAATGAAAATGACAAAGATTCCAGACGATATCCCTTATTCTTTAATTCCTATGTTATAGAGTATGTATGAGCAGATTGGTAGTGGCGGAAAATGTGCTTACACATGTATTTCTCTTTCAGAAATATGACTAGAGGCAGGTTCGCAGATATGTACTGAGGGACATCTGTCTGTGCCATCCATGTGTGCCTCACTATTTAATGTCTTTGCAGAGCACTGCAGTTGTACAGTGCTAGATTTAGAAGATTGGAGAGGAAAAGGATAGCAGCAATAATTAAAAATGATTTATTTTCTGAACACTATTTTTATTGCTTAATTTTCTTTTGTTGACCCTGTGTCATGGATGCTGAATATCTTTGGTTTCCTGTTAAATAAAATGGATGCTCTGCCAGACTCCCAGTGTTTCTCAAAGCTGGCTATGTGTGATTTACCTTCCTTTTTTTACCATATATGATGTGTGTGTGGGGAGTTTGTGTGTGGAATCATGAGGTTCCACAAGACCCACCTGGGTTGGGGCAACCTGCAGTTTCAGTACAGGATGGGGCATGACATGATTGAAAGCTGCCCTGCAGAGAAAGATTTGGGGGTTGATGAGAAGCTTGACATGAGCCAGCAGTGTGTGCTTACAGCCCTGAAGGCCAACGATGTCCTGGGCTGCATCAAAAGAAGTGTGGCCAGCAGGTCGAGGGAGGTGATTCTCCTCCTCTACTTCAATCTTGTGAGACCTCATCTGGAGCATTGTGTCCAGTTCTGGAATCCCCAACATAAGAAGGATATGGAGCGGTTGGAACGGGTCCAGAGAAGGTTACAAACGTGTTCTGAGGGCTGGAGCACCTCCCATACGAGGACAGGCTGAGAGAGTTCGGGTTGTTCAACCTGGAGAAGAGAAGGTTCTGAGGAGACGTTATAGTGACCCTCCAGTACCTGAAGGGGCTACAAGAAAGCTGGAGAGGGACTTTTTACAAACGCATGTAGTGACAGAATGAGGGGGAATGGCTTTAAGTTGGAAGGAGGAGTGTATGATAGTGAATAATAAAAACAAAAGTAAAACCACCTTCCACCCACTCTTCCTTCCTAGACTTAGCTTCATACTTGACTCTTGTACCTCCTGCCTGTGAGAAGCAATGGAGGTTGTGGTCAGTTCCTCACACTTTGTCTGTGCTGTTTCTTTCTTCTTGTGCTCCTCCTCTGCTTGAAGGTGGTGTCCCTCCCAGGGGGTACAGTCCTCCACAAACTTCTCTAACATGGGTCTTTGTTATTGGATGCAGCTCTTCAAGAACCTTTCTGTGGAACGTAATCCTTCAAGAACAGATTGCTCCAACATGTGTCCCACATTGTGTCACAGGACCTTCCAGAAAACTTTCTCCTGCCTGGGCTCTCCACCAGGTTACAGCTTCCTTCTGGACACATCCATCTGCTCTGGCACAATGTTCTCTAGCGGTTACAGGGTGTGCGTCTGCTCTAGTGGAGGGTTCTCTGGGCTGCAGAGGGATAACATGCTTCACAATGGTATCTGATTCCCCTGATAGACAGATATTTTGGTACATGTTAAGAGAGCAAAATTCTGCTTTGGAAAATAATGTTATACTTGCTGATTAGATACTAAAATTTTCCTTTGTCATTCCTTGTGTCTTGTTTTAAAAGTTTGTTTTAAGAGACTACTGTATTAAAACCCCCTCACAATTTAGATTTTCTGTCTTGCAAGTGAAATAAATAAGGTGAATTTTGGTAGATTTTAATCATTTGGTAAGGGGGCTATTCAAACCTAGAAGCTTATTAAATCATTACTTCTAACATTTGAACAGTAGGAAGTCAACAGTTAGATGCAGAAAAGCTTTCTGCAGGCTAGGAAACTGTCAACATATATGTTAACGCAAGTTTAAAGCCATGACAGTCCATGTGAATTTTAATACAGAGGAGGCTGTGTGAGAAATGCATACATCTTATTTCTGCAACTTCTTTGTGGAGTGGGTCTGCTATATGCTAGAACATAATGGTAAGCATGTGCTAAAATGGTCTTTTCAGTCTTGTAAGAGAAGTAGTTAAGAATCTTGTCATGTCATACAAAAATGCTGATATGGGTAGTTTCCAGCCATCTTCAGTTTTCAGTTGGATCCTGCAAGAATAAGATATCTTCATAGAATCATAGAATAACCAGGTTGGAAGAGACCCACCGGATCATCGAGTCCGACCATTCCTATCAATCACTAAACCATGCGCCTTAGCACCTCGTCCACCTGTCCCTTAAACCCCTCCAGGGAAGGTGACAACCCCCTCCCTGGGCAGCCTGTTCCAGTGCCCAATGACCCTTTCTGTGAAGAATTTCTTCCTAATGTCCAGCCTAAACCTCCCCTGGCGGAGTTTGAGGCCATTCCCTCTTGTCCTGCCCCCTGTCACTTGGGAGAAGAGGCCAGCTCCCTCCTCTCCACAACCTCCTTTCAGGGAGTTGTAGAGAGCAATGAGGTCTCCCCTCAGCCTCCTCTTCTCCAGGCTAAACACCCCCAGCTCTCTCTGCCACTCCTTGTAAGACTTGTTCTCCAGCCCCTCCACCAGCTTCGTTGCTCTTTCTGGACTCGCTCCAGAGCCTCAACATCCTTCTTGTGGTGAGGGGCCCAGAACTGAACACAGGATTCGAGGAGCGGTCTCCCCAGTGCCGAGTCCAGAGGGAGAAGAACCTCCCTGGACCTGCTGGTCACACCGTTTCTGATCCAAGCCAAGATGCCATTGGCCTTCTTGGCCACCTGGGCCACTGCTGGCTCCTGTTCAGTCACTGTCAACCAACACCCCCAGGTCCCTCTCCTCCAGGCAGCTTTCTAGACAGACTTCTCCTAATCTGTAGAACTGCAGATAGTTTCCAGCCATCTTCAGTTTTCAGTTGGATCCTGCAAGAATAAGATATCTTCATACATAGCAAACCTATAGCTTTGTTAAACAGTGAAAAATTAGTGGAAGAACAGATGGCAAAGGTTAAAGTGAATTTTTAAAAGTTGGAGGGGGAGTAGAACATCCTGGGAGAAAAAACTATTTTGCTGTTCTATAGTACGGGATATTCTAGAGGATCCTACAAAGTCTTTCGTGGAAAGACTTTTGTGGGAAGACCTGGGACTTCTGGCAGAGGCTGCCCAGGGAGGTGGTTGATTCACCTTCCCTGGAGGTGTTTAAGGCACGGGTGGACAAGGTGCTGAGGGGCATGGTTTAGTGTTTGATAGGAATGGTTGGACTCGATGATCGGTGGGTCTCCTCCAACCTACTATGATTCTATGATGCCATTCATTCTGCACCACCCATTGTAAGCAATGCAGGATTTCCCCTCCCATTTTTCTCTGTTTGAAGAAGGGAAGTCAGGAGGGAGAAGATCAGTATTCAAACTGCAGGTTAGTAAAAGGTATTTTTCATAAGTAATAGGGCTTTAATTTTTTTTTTGTAATCACCATACCCATATTAGAAGGTAACCATAAGTAGCATTCACTGTCGAAGCTTGCTTACCTCATGCTCTACCTCACTTCTTCAGCCAGCATTTTTCTCTCCTAGGTCTAAAATGGATGCAGACTTCACAATTCTGCGTTTTGTTCTTTCTGTTCACTTATTTGTTTTTTTAATGGGACATGGGATCTGTAAATAAGTGAGGTACTATCTTTTTACGTTGGAAAGACAGTGTGATTTCTGTTTAGTGGTTTGGTAATAGAAATGGACATAACAAAATACCATTAGCAAAATATTTTAAATTAATGCGGTTCAGTATTTGTTTGACACCCATAATATAGATCCAGTCTTACAGATAAATTCCAGTACTTACCACCCCTCTTACTCAGCAGATATACTTCTGAATTAATTTCATTGCTATTTCTTACTTCTTATGTCTTGTTTATCATACTACATTCTTCTGAAAAATCTGTAAACAAAAACATTTTGTTGGAGCATTCTTGTGAAAAGATGAAGTATCAAGCCTTTTTAGTGAAGTATTCAGTCCCATTTGTTTTTTATAAGGCAAAACCAGTGGGAAGCTTGGCAAACAAGCGTAACTTAATTTGCTTTCCAAGATGTGAATGCCTCTTGAAGTGAAAAGATCCACTCTGTTTCAAATCTAAAATTAGATTACATTTAATATACTCAAGGCTGACAAAGTAAAATTGCCCCATGATGAGTGCCATTTTGTTGATATGAAACTTATTTTTAAATCTTTTTTATGTGGGCTTTTTTGTTGATGTTTAAGCTGGGATTGAGTACCTCAGACCTCATAGTCCTGTTCTGTGATGGATTTACATATCCTTTTTATCTTAAAATAAAATAAAAGGGCTGGGAAGTGAGGAAGTGACTGGAAAAGTTGATGCATATTCCAATATATGCAAATTGCTGGATTTTTGACAAAGCTTTAATGGCCTTAGCCCATGAGGATATTCAAACTCAGCAACGGATGAAGAAATTACAGAGAGAGGGAGTAGAGCCTCCTGCCTAAACCAGGCTTTCCTGCAATGACTGTGGTCCCTGTGAAACCACACTGAAAATTTTTACTGATACTTGTATTTTACTTTTATGTCTCCTTTATTTCAGGTTGGCTCATATGGCACTAGAGACCAGGAAAATCTGAGTCTCTTAGGACACATTAACTGTGATGCAGGTGCCACCGGAGCAAGGTCAAACCAAGTCCAAGCCAAAGCAGCTATAGTTAAGTGATGCTGCACCACTTGTTGGCTTGCTATTAAGCCTTCTGAGAATTTTCCAAACAAGATGTAGCTATTCTGTGGGATGGATCTCTTTGACCTGCTGATTTAAGCTAAGTGTTACAGTTTTTGGTACAAGATAACTGTATCTTGCATTCCCAGTACTGCACTAAAGCATAGTTAGTACTGAGACTGAAAGCACCAAACCCACTGATTTAGGTAGGAGTTGAGAAATTATACATCTGGTGGAAGTGCACCCTAATTCAGGCATGACTGTATGATGCTTGCTGCAGGCTTGCTCTTTGTGGCAAAACCAAATTAAATACAAATGTGTTGCATGGGTGATTTCAGACCTACCTGTACCATCTTTTTAGAAATCTCTTCCACACTATATTTACTTCACGTTGATTCGTCTTCCTGAGAGTTAGTTTCCTGTTTCATAAAGATCCACATTGTGAGCATTATTCCATTTAGCAGTGGTAGAAGACAAAGTTATTGAAAATGAACAGGTATTGTGCAGCTACCTTACTTACTCTTTGTCTTCAGCAGACAGGGGGTTTTGCTAATGACCTTCTTCTTTTTAATCTGATTTCTTTTAACCCTTGCATTGCTTATCTTAGATTAAATCTGTATTTGACAACTTGTCTTTCACCAGATGGCTTCCTTTACACCTTTTTGGTATGGCAAGGCAGAAATCTGAATGGATTACCCATGCTGCAGCTTGAGCATGAGATTGATTCAGGGATATAAAGTGGGTCATGTCACGCTAGCCTGGAAAATGTAGTAAGGATTTATATGGCCTGCTTTACCCAATATTTTGTTTCAAATGTGATTTACTAAATAATTCTTAAAATAGATACTACTCAATTTCACCTTTTCTCTCATTGTTACCTTTGCCATGACAACGATCAATCTAGATGAATATTAATAGATGTATCACCCTCAATTTGTTAAGGAAGTAGATCAGACATCCTTTCACATCTTGCAGAGATTCTCTTACTTTAATGGCATATGTTCAATATGTATATTAAAAGGTGGAATTTCAGTGGAAAAAAGTTCTTGCCCACATGCAAATACATCTGTTTGTATCTGGGGCAGCAGTGGTGACACACATGGTAGCACAGCAGTTACACAGCCTAGCACAGTGGATAGACTTACAGCTGTGGCTTGCAGAGCAGACTTTCCTCACTGATCAGTAGTAGAGTTCCTAAATTCTATCATTAATTACTTTTCTGTGTTTACTCTAAATACAACAAAGTATGACTTGTGCTTGTTACCCAAAAATAATTGTAAACCAAACCTTAAAGAACAGAATTGCCCATGTAATTTTTACAGATTATATAGTTTGTATAATTACTCTCTGTATATACAAGGTATTGGCTTGTCAATCAGTTAGTACAGACTTACAAAACTTTCAGTCAAAACAATTAGAAAAATGCTTGTCCTGTGTTGGTAATTGATAAATTTTATATTAGTGTAAAATCATCTATATAAAATGTATTCAGGTGAAATCTTTATGTCGTGTCATAAATATGTGTACACTCATATGCATAAAGCACTAAGTTCTGCCTTAAGTAATTCTATTTTCCATAGCTTGTTAGTTTTCTGTGTTTTGTCAGAAAGAATATTGTGCATATAATTTATTAGCAATTATACTGAGGCATAAACCGAACTTGACTGTGCTCTACCTAAGCACACCAGGAAAAGGAGAATATATTTATGCACTTTATGGTCTGTATACACAGGGTGTGCAGTTCAAAATATTAATACTAAAATGAAATAATTATAATAGAAAAAATGTACTAATGCCAAAGTATATTAAAATACATTGCATGACTATAAACCTTTGGCTTCTCAGAGTTTGATCAGTCAGGGAATTTCTGTCAAGCAGGTTCGTGTTAATGTCTCAGAAGAGTGAATAAAGTGCTTGCTCTGTCACTTGCTTTGCACTTCTTTAAAAAAAATCAGTTAACAAGAATGACAGATTTTTTAAAATATTGATTTTGGTTTAGATGAAAGGCAGGAGGTTGCTGTCAACCTGCCTGTGCTCAAGCTGGATATAAAAGAAGGTATTTGAAACTCAAATGTTTTGTGTATTAACAGCACACTAGTGCTAGTTCCCTTTTTTTTCTGCTCCGCAAAGTGTAATATAAGTTCTGTTTATATTTGTTAATAGGAACTTATGACCTTTAGAGGATCTGAGGGAAAGCTGGTGTTAAGGGTGGAAGCTTTGCTGTGAGTACACTAAGAAAGGCATAAACTTTGAAAGCTGATGTTTGCACATCTGTCACAGAGCAGATCATCTTGTGTTATCATGCAGTATGTACCTATTAACCAGGGGATCAAGCCCGATCAGCGTGGCTTTAGGAAAACCAGATCCTGCCTGACTAACCTGATCTCCTTCTATGACCAGATGACCTGCTTGGTGGATGAGGGAAAGGCTGTGGATGTGGTCTACCCACATTTTTGTAAATACTTTGACACTATTTCCCACAACATTCTTCTGGAAAAACTGGCTGCTTGGGGCTTGGACCGGCATAGTCTTCCCTGGGTAAAAACTGGCTGGACAGCTTGGACCAAATAGTTGTGATGAGTGGAGTTAAACCCTGTTGGCAGCCAGTCACAAGTGGTGTTCCCTGGGACTGAGTATAGGGGCCAGTTCTGTTTAATATCTTTCTCAGTGATCTGGACAAGGGGATTGAGTGCTCCCTCAGTGACTTTGCCGATGACATCAAGTTGTGCAGTTGCGTTGGTCTGTTTGAGGGTAGAAAGATTCTACAGAGGGATGTGGACAGCTTGGATCAATGGGCTGCTGTCGACTGTATGAGATTCAACAAAGCCAAGTGCCGGGTCCTGCATTTGGGTCAAAGGAATTCCATGCAACACTACGGGCTTGGGGAAGAGTGACTGGAAATCTGCCTGGTGGGAAAGAACCTGGGGGTGTTGGTTGACAGCCGGCTGAATATGAGCTAGCAGAGTGCCCAGGTAGCCAAGAAAGCCAACAGCATCCTGAATTGTATCAGAAATAGCATAGCCGGCAGGAGTGCGTGTGTGTGTGTGTGCGGGTTGTTCCTTTGTACTCAGCGCTGGTGAGGCTGCACCTTGATTCTTGTGTTCAGTTTTTGGACCCTTCACTACCAGAAAGACATCAAGGGGTTGGATCATGTCCAGAGAAGGGGAATAGAGCTGGTGGACGGTCTGAAGCACAAGTCTTATGAGGAGTGGCTGAGGAAACTGATGCTGTTTAATGCAGAGAAAAGGAGGCTGAAGGGAGAACTTATTACTCTTTAAAACTACCTGAAGAGAGACTGTAGCAAGGTGGATGTTGTTCTCTTCTCCCAAGCAACAAGTGGTACGTTGAGAGGAAATGGCCTCAGGTTGTGCCAAGGGAAGATTAGGTTGGACAGTAGGAAGAATTTATTCACTAAAATGGTTTTCAAGTGTTGGAACAGGCTACCTAGGAAGTGGTTGAGCCACCATCCCTGGTTTTAAAAGACAGGTATGTAGAGTGCTTAGGGACGTGGTTTAGTGATGGACTTGGCAGTGTGGTTTTTTAGTGGTCTTCTCCAACCTAAATGATTCTATAAAAAAAGCAAAATGTTATACTGGTGTTTATATGATAATTAATTAACATCACGCCAGGGGTAATCATAATTCAAGTTACTTGTATGTTTCCTAACTGCTGTATCCTGTTTTTTAATTCTTCACGACTTTCATCTAGCCAGCAGCCTTTCTGAAGATATTTTTGGTGCAATACTTGATGAAAATAGATGAGTCTTTTTTTGTAGAATCCCCTTTAGATTTCTATATCTTTTGCTTTTCCACACCTCTACAAAGGCTTTCTATAAATTTTCTCAAGACCACGTCAATAGCATAGTAAGACTATTTTTTCTTCTATTTTTGAGGCGTATTGTGACATTCTAGATCTAATCTGAAGTGTTTGTAAATAGACCTGATTTGAGGAGAGCAATGGCATGCAGACACATCTTTCTTAACATTAGCACATTATTATATTACAAAATGGAGTGGAGTGCCGAGATTTCTGAGGCAGTGGAATCTTCGGCATAGACAAATCATGTAATCATAAAATGCATTGGAATTCTATTTTTTTAAAATTTAAAGCAGTGGAGTCATGCTTTCAGAGGTAGTGTGCTGTTTTATAATCTAGAATGCTACTTAGTGCCACAGTGACAAGTCTTAATTAAATAGGTAAAATAAAAATAAGCCAGACGTCACGCTATACAGTGGAAATTCATTATTTGTAAGTGAAGTCATTTGTGTGGTTGTTCCTCCTAATGTTGCAAGCACTAAAGGTTGTCAAAGAAGCTCCCCACTACTGCCAGCACTGAAATAGGCATCAGAAATCATAGAATCATAGAATTATAGAATCATAGAATAACCAGGTTGGAAGAGACTCCCCAGATCATCGAGTCCAACCATTCCTATCAAACACTAAACCATGCCCCTTAGCACCTCGTCCACCCGTGCCTTAAACACCTCCAGGGAAGGTGAATCAACTCCCTCCCTGGGCAGCCTCTGCCAGTGCCCAATCACCCTTTCTGTGAAAATTTTTTTCCTAATGTTAAGCCTAAACCTCCCCTGGTGGAGCTTGAGGCCATTCCCTCTCGTCCTGTCCCGCGTCACCTGGGAGAAGAGCCCAGCTCCCTCCTCTCCACAACCTCCTTTCAGGTAGTTGTAGAGAGCAATGAGGTCTCCCCTCAGCCTCCTCTTCTCCAGGATAAACAACCCCAGCTCTCTCAGCTGTTCCTCTTGTTCTCCAGCCCCTTCCTCAGATCCGTTCTCTTCTCTGGACTCGCTCCAGAGCCTCAACATCCTTCTTGTGGTGAGGGGCCCAGAACTGAACACAGGGTTCGAGAAGCGGTCTCACCGGTGCCGAGTACAGAGGGAGAAGAACCTCCCTGGACCTGCTGGTCACACCGTTTCTGATCCAAGCCAAGCTGCCATTGGCCTTCTTGGCCACCTGGGCACACTGCTGGCTCATGTTCAGTCGCTGTCAACCAACACCCCCAGGTCCCTCTCCTCCAGGCAGTTTCCAGCCTGACTTCTCCTAGTCTGGAGCTGCTCAGGGTTGTTGTGCCCCAAGTGCAGGACCCGGCATTTGGCCTTGTTAAACCTCATCCGATTGGTCTCAGCCCAGCGGTCCAGCCTGTTCAGATCCCTACAGGACAACAGGACAACTCTATGGGCTCTGACTCCATAGGGTCAGACAAGGTTGGTCAGGGTTTTGTCCTGTTGGGGCCTGGGACCTGTTGAGGATGCACAGCTCCCAAGCAGCCTGTGCCACCATGTACCTGTCCTTCTGGGGAAAGGATTTCTTACAGCAAAATCTTGCCTGTTGTGTCCCAATTCCTGCTGGTTGTCTGTGGCCTATATTGAAAAACATAGTCTGGCAACACTAATGAAAACCCAGTGTTTATATTACCAAATCCAGACTGTTATTTTCTGGACCTAATGCATTTAATGTATTCAACAAAGGCATTTCTTTCTGCGTTGGTATCCGCTTCTGTGCCTGCATCTTTCTTCCTGATGATACTGATGATATAATTGCAATTCTTACAGGGTCACTGTTCCCTGCAGTGAAAACATCACAGCTTGATCTGAGCGTTAACTACATCTAGCAACAGGAGTTGACAATGCAAGCATGATTCTTAGGTGTGTTAAGAGGAGGTTGAAAGGGAAAAATGTGAAAGTGATATGTTAGAAATTATTCATTTGGAACACTGTCAAATTTTAGGCTGCCTTTCAAAGAGGAAAAAAAAAAACAGACCTAATAGGATCAGGTAAGAGAGATTAGAATGGGGAGTACATGCAGAGATTTACTGCATACGAAAGTGCGGATTACAAATAAATAAAAAAAATCAGGATTTGGCTAAAGCATTCAAATTGCAAAAGGTTCTGAAAATGAATGGCTCCTTTTTCTTCTGCTTTCTAAAGAAGTGAAATTATTAGGGAACAGAATTATTTATCTGCACGCCTGGTTTGTAGCAGTCTCTGCTGCAGTGAGGCACTGAGAAGTGACCATACGGGTGTTTTATTTTCAGTATTAACCTGTGCAACTAGTTGCTGAAGTTTAAAACAACTAGATTTATCAGCTTCATAAGGTTTATCAGTGTCATAAACTGAAGACTGTGGGGTACTCCAAAAAGCCGAGATGCTCTAAAGGCAGGATTTTACTCTTTGTTTGTCTGGAGTTCTTCAAAACCTGTGCCTGAGAGCAGCGTCAGGTAAAATAGTACAGTCAAGTGTGGTAGTGTTATAAATGCTAAATCTTTTGTGTGTATTTTAACAACAGTGAGAGCAGGGATCAGCCATGGAGTCAGACCAGGCTGCACAGGGACAGAAGGAACTTGCACAGTCTCCAGGCAGCCTATGCCACTGTTCATCTACCTGTCTAGGGAAAGGTTTCTTTACAGACAGTCCCATCCTCTTGTGTCCCTCACCCTTCTGCCATGCCCCGCTGAGGAAAGCCTGGCTCCCTAGCATCCCCTCTTAGGCACTGGGGGCTGCTCTTAGGTCCCCCTGGAGCTGCTCCTTCTCCAGGCTGAACCAGCCTTGATCATCCAGCCTCTCCCCACAGAGTGAGTGCTCCAGCTGGGGTCATGTTCGTGGCCCTCTAAAGATCTTACTGTGGTTTATTGATGTTTTCCTAATGGTGGGAGGCTCCAAAATGGACACAGTATCTAGAGTAAGGGGAGAGAAACCCCATCCTTGGATTTTCTGGCCGTGCTTCTATTCATACATCCCAAGAAGCATCTCTCCGTCACTGTCCAATGGTTCAAGCTTTATATCAAACCCGTTGCTGAAGAATAGTCTTTCCTGGAATGCACTGAAGATTTACATTTTGACTGCTCAAAGCACTGTATTTAAGCAGTAGAAGTTATACATCATTTACCAGCATGGCATTATCTCTACGGGATAAGAAAAAATATAATAGTGAATATCGTGTATCCTAAATACAACCCCCTTATTGAAGGTCGTTGTTTCCATGAAAGTCTCTGAAGTCTGTTGGAGTTTTTAGAGGATGCCACTAGAAAGCTTCCCCACCGCTTAAGTTATTGAAAGTCTCAACAGAAAATAGAGAACTGAGATTTGCCAATCTTGCAGCTTTCCAGCTGATTACATGGGCAGCTTCTGAGGTAACCTTTTTGTGTATATGTTCCAACTCCTGACAAAACAATGCTTCTCTGGAGCAGCTAGCTTCTCATCTAGAGTAAACTATCATTTACTAGTAGTGAAAATATAGTAGTTGTTCACTAGCAGTCAAAGGGTTGCCTTTTGCTGAGATTTCAGATGTTGGGAACTGCATATCATCATTTACATCATGAGGGTACTTACGGCTTATATGTCTTTATGTGAAAGGAAATGCCTTTTCCCTGATGCTGTGAGAATGTAGGTGAATTGGAGTAGTTAATGAGTTTGGCCTATTTCAGAATTTGTTATCCAGTCAAACAGCTAGCTTTAACAAGAAACTAACAAACAAAAGAACCAAAAAACCCTGAAAACCTGAGAAATCTGTGGTTGTCACAATGGGTGGCATTTTAGGCTGATGCCAAAAATCTCAGGCTTAGTTCTTTATTGTAGAAAATGTCAGATAAATCCTGAAGAAATCAGTCATTTGTGCAATGTCTGAAATCAGTCATTTATACAATGTCTTTCACATTTTTCCCTCCTGTGATTACTCAAGCTCTTTTGCTTTCTGTAGCTGTGTTTGTTTATTTGTTTGTTTTTAAAGCAGAAACATGTTGTTATCTGCTTTGGGTGCTCTGATTTACAGCTGATTAATCATAAAGGTACAGTACCAGTGTCAAGAGATCTCAGTGAGAAAAAAAAAAGTAGAAGAACATACAGTGTTGCAGTAGCAGAGATCTGATAGGGAGTCAGACCTGCTCACAGGCCAAATACACTGTTTTTTAGGTCTGTCTAATGCCAAGTGTCACTGAATAAAATATCTCAGTAAGGTATGAAACGTACAGAAGACAGTTAAGAAGTAACTATTTCTGTGCTTCAAAAGCTAGCAATAAAAATGGTAAGATCCCTTTTGCTGTCATTGTCATTCATCTGAATTTTGAGGACATTTTGTTTGTTGTGGTGTTTCTTCTAAATCTTAAGATTTTTCCTCTAAATGTTAAATACTAATATATTAAAATTGTTGTGGTGTGTTTCCTGATGGAAGCTGACTACCTTTTCTCTGGTTCTAGGAGAATAACAATGCTCATTACTTCCATTAGATTTTTCTACATTCAATGTTTTGTAGAGTCATTCATTAAACAGGTGACAGAACCCTTGGTGGAGTTGGATTCAAAGGTTAAATTAAATGCAAGACTTAAAGAGAAAAAATTGAAATGTATGTACAAAATCCAACGGTTTCTTCTGGTGAATCGAGGCTTTATAGCCATAACAGATGCACTACTTCCTAGAGGTAAAATTGAAATTTTGAACAATTTAGCATGCAGAGGATATTTCTAAATATAGGCTGCCAGAACCACCATCCTTAACTAAGTTTTTTATATCTTTTGTTGATATTAAGATTAAAGGGGTGCACTATTCTGAGTTTTACTGTAATTCACATTAAAGACACTTAAGTGTGTAATTTAGTATAATTTTATATGTAACACAGTCACCTGTCTCATAGTGTTAGCATTCCCAGATATTATACAGCATCTGACATATTAATTGCAGATTGGTGTGTCTGGTCTGATTGTAATTTCCTCAAAGGCAATGCAGAGATGAGTTACAATGTTGTACTAGTTTCAGTATTTCCATGTTGCATTTTCATATTCAATTCCATTTCATTATTTCCATATTTTTTAACTTGCCTAGTTTATACTAGGAAATGAAGTGGTGGGTTTTTGGGTTTTTTTTTGAAATGCAGTGAAAGATACCTAAATTCTTTCCTGCAAGTTGGAGAAGGCTGCTTTTAAGTAATTTTCAGGTAATATTCATATTTTGACTGCTTTAATTAAAAATAATAGTACTTGTTCATGTGGAAATGATTGTTTCTGCTCAGTTTGGAGGAGGACAGTGATGCATAAAGTCAATCACATTGCAGTACTACCATTCATGAAAATGTTTCATTTACAAAATAGAGCATAATGGCTATTTTGAAGCTCTGATGATTTCCTGTATTGATAATTCAGATTAAAGCAACACAAGTGGGAACTGACACAAGCTAATATAGTCAGTTCTGCCAGTAATCCATGGTTAAGGTTGGTGGTCTGCAGATAGATTTTATTTTGGCAGTTTCTGCTAAGCGTATATTTTGTGTCCATGGACGAGAAGGTTTTACAGGATGATTGAAAAATTACTGTTTATAAGCAAAGCAAAATAAACCCATTAAATAAACTTACATGATCTATTAGGAAATAAGTATTTTATTTTGCAAGAAAGAAAGCTTTTATATTGATTAAAGGGATAACAAAAATAAGTAGCAAACACCTATTAAGGTGTTCAATCTCAAATTGTTGCAGTACTTAAGCACAACAACATGTGTGGAAGGCTATGTGAAAGTTTAATTTATGTTAGTATTTATAGTCATGGTAACTTTAGAGAAGCTAAGTGTTGAAGGCATATGGTTTAAATGTATAACACAGCATTTGCTCTTGTAATTAGCAGATTACTCTTTTAAGTTAGATAATGTATCAACATCTATGTAACTGATTACAGGTGCTGCTTGGAAAAAAATAATCTAAGTGCTGCTATTTGTGCTCATCATCTTTTGCAGATACAAAATTCAAAATATATTTAAAATACTGATTGCACTCAGTGAAAAAGTAGAATATAGTTGCTGAGTTATTTGAAAACATAAGGCTTGCATTAGCATACATGGCTTTTTTAAGCCATGTTGTGACAATTTCAATCTTAAGACTTGAGTTCCTTGGGCGGTTTAAAGAAAAAAACTTTCGAAAAAAGATCAGATTAATTGGTTAAATCTCTCCTTGTGGGCTTATCTTTAGCATATACTTTGAGCAAAGTTTTATGATCCTTATAAAACAAGAAACTTCATGACTGAAATCTGAAGAGCATCTGTCACAGACAGCAAAGCCCAAGAAATATTTTGGTACAGTAGACACAAAGATTCAAAGTAAATGTAGTGGGAGGTTTTGACTAAACCTCTGTAACAGATATTCACTAGTTCTGAGAAAGTAGGAAGCTGTTTGATGAGTGGGAGATAGAAATTTTGGTGTTTTCTATACCACCATCTGAAGCCATAAAAGACAAAACTGTAATTGGCATGTATTATGAGCATCTGCCAATTGTGGGGTTTTACGTGACATCAGAGCATCTGGTCATCTTGATTGGTTCTGTCCCTGAAAAGAACATCTATGAGTTTTCAGATGTACTGTAGACATTGTTGTCTGTAGCTGACCGAGCATGAGTTTTGCTGTGGATCAGCATCTAGATCAGCATCTGGATCAACATGTACATATACATTTAAACAATGTAATTGAGGAATACTTAATGGCTTTTGAGGTCACGGTGAACATGTTGGCTGTGCTTCAGTTCCTAGTGGAGTGGGAACAGAGTGCCTACTTCTCCCAGAGCTGTTACCCCTGGGAAGGACACCTACTGAATGGCACAGCCTGTTCTGGCTGTTGAGCATATGTGGTGGGGAAGGAAAGAAAATCAGCATCTTCCAATTCCTTTATGAGTATCTGAACTGACAGAATATTGTTATGCTTCCAAATGTTTCTCATGAAAATCCCTGAGTGGTGTTAAAATGACTTGTGTTGCTGAACACAGTAATAAATCCATAATTTAAATTGCTACTTACCACTGCATCGGTAAGAAAGGCCTTACCACTTTAGTTATTTCTACAACAACTTCGGTGTATAAAATGCATACCTATATTTTGGTGCTTGAGAAATAAAGATGAGGCGACCTACGCTCAGTGAAATGATTAAGCTGTTGTTCTTGGGTTTTTGGTGACCTAGGCAAGATCACTCTGTCACAAAGATAGGATTTAGCTAGATCTCACCTCACAGTTCTGCACTTAGCTGTTTCCTTCCCATGAAGTAGACAAACCCTCTGAACAGTGCAAGTTCTGCTCTGAATGACAGATGTTGATTTTTTCCCTCTACGGGGCTCCCAGAAATGAGTAACAGCACCAGGCATTTGAACGCAAGAGCTGAGAAATACATCCCCAGAAGCAAGGAATTCAAATATCCTGTTCAACTCAGAGTCCAGTGAAATTGTAACAAACCTACTGTGTCCACATAACACACCAGGCACAGGGAAAGCAGACCTAACAGTCTGCAGTAATTTAACTCAGCCCTTTTTTCTCTGTTCAAGAACAACATCATTTCACCAAAGAGAATTTGGTTTTGGATAGGAGAACTAACCCACTGCCCAGTAGAAGATATAAAGCAACACATATTGCTTTGAGAATCTTTTTAGCTTGCACATGCTTAGCTGCTAGAGCTCTTGTATAAACAGATGTTCTAACAGATGTCAGAAAGTTGATGATTTAAGTATTTCTTGACTGGCAAATATCACTGGCAGAAGATGTAGAGCGTGTAATGCAGTACTGTGTTAGCTGATTGCAGTTTATACCCATCTAGATTGCACTTTCACATTGGTCATTGCCAGCAAATAGGTGGTGGGCATAATTAAAAGGAGGTTAGCAGATACAAACTGCATGTACGCCAAACACAAGACTCATTCATTTCCTGATTTTGAAGTCTGGATGTATGTAGAATAGAAAAAGTCCCCAAAACAAAACCAAAATTAGAACCAGATTATGGGCTCTGAAATTCATAGCTGCAGCCATGCGTACAGGCTCTGCACTTCTTCCAAAATCTTGGCATTTTCACCATACAACCTACCTAGTTGTAGATCCAATTCTTAGCCTGCATATATGAATCTCAGTAGCAGTGAGAGATCTTCTCTTAGGCTCCTGTTAGTATTATTTGTGATGCAGATGCCCTTGTGGGCACAAAGCCCTGCTGGCAAGGAGGAAACAGTTTCTGGGAGGTAAATTTTAAATAACTGATTTTCCTGCACTTGAATCTTCAGAACTGGATTGAAGGCCATCCTGAAGGCCATTCTTCATCCTAAAGAAACTTCAGAAGAGGGTGAAACTCACAAAGTAAGGTTCTCACTGAAGTTAAAGTCTGAGCAAATTTAAACCTATCTCAAGCATGATGAGTATAAAATATGCATTTTTTTTAAATAAGAAAGTATACCTTTCTTCTTCGTAAATTAAATTGCAAGACTGTTGCGGATAGGAATTTACAAAACTTTGGTTTATTAGCATTTTAGAATTTATTAAATAAAATTGCAAAATTCAGTTTTCTAGCAAAGCAATTAAAGTATGAATGTGTGTTATAATCGAATTAATTATTGACTTTATTAGATTTGAAAATGAGATTCAGTGCTATTTACTATATGGTGTGATAAGTCAAACAGAAATATATATATGCATACAAAGGTGTATCTACATATAAGCATAAGAAAAGTACAGATTATGACAGAGAGAAATAGAGAAAGAGGGAGAGAAGACAGGCTGAGAGAGTTGGAGTTATTCAGCCAGGAGAAGAGAATTATCCAAGGAGACTTTATAGTGACTTTCGGTACCTGTACGGGGCTACAGGAAAGCTAGGAAGGGACTCTTTACAAAGGCATATGGTGATAGGGCTAGGGGCAATGGCTATAAATTGGTGAGAGAGAGATTTAGACAAGAAATAAGGAGGAAATTCTTCACCATAAGGGTGGTTAGGCATTGGAAGAGATTGCTCAGGGAAGTTTTGGATGCCCCCTCCCTGGAGGTCTTCAAGGCCAGGCTGGATGGAGCCTTGAGCAGCCTGATCTAGTGGGAGGTGTGTCTGCCTATGGCAGGGGGGTTGGAACTAGATGATCTTTAAGGTCCTTTCCAACTCAAACCATTCTAAGATTCTATGGTTCTCTGATTGTATGAATATTTTCCTCTTGAGATTTGATGACAATATTCACATATAAAGCACTAGCATTCCTGGCATGTGATGGTTTGATCTCAAGGAATGTTCAAGACTTCTTAAGATAGGTGAGTGTACTCACATTGAGTGCACGAGCATTCCTGACAGGCAATGGTCAGCTCTAAAGAGGGATGACTTTGCCTAAAGCCTTTTCATTTGCTGTGTTAGCAGTTAAGACTATACCTGAGAGGTGTCCCGACTCAGGGGGAGATCTCTGGTCCAGCCTGCTGCCATCCAGCAGAGTTCAAAGGGCTTTCTATCTAACTGCATTCTTACATGGTTTTGAGATAACTGGCTTTTCATCATATGTTTGAATATTCATTTTGGTATTTTAATATTCATTTTGGCTGCACTTGGAAGATGACATAGTGAGGCTCTGGAGCGAGTCCGGAGAAGAGCAACGAAGCTGGTGAAGGGGCTGGAGAACAGGCCTTATGAGGAGCGGCTGAGAGAGCTGGGGGTGTTTAGCCTGGAGAAGAGGAGGCTGAGGGGAGACCTCATTGGTCTCTACAACTACCTGAAAGGAGCTTGTGGAGAGGAGGGAGCTGGGCTCTTCTCCCAAGGGACAGGGGACAGGACGAGGGAATGGCCTCAAGCTCCACCAGGGGAGGTTCAGGCTGAACATCAGGAAAAATTTTTTCACAGAAAGGGTCATTGGTCCCTGGCAGAGGCTGCCCAGGGAGGTGGTTGATTCACCTTCCCTGGAGGTGTTTAAGGGACGGGTGGACGAGGTGCTGAGGGGCATGGTTTAGTGTTTGATGGGAATGGTTGGACTCGATGATCCAGTGGGTCTCTTAACCAACCTGGTTATTCTATGATTCTATGATTCTGTGATTCTATCATACAATAGCCTATATAAAGGAGATAAGGTGTTTCTCGAAGTGTACCTAAAAGGTTATGCAAAGCAGCACAGAGAGGTCTGTCTGTCTAGTGGCATGGGAAGAAATCCCACCACCACAAAGACTTAAAAGAACCCGTGTGTGTGCCCCGGTGACTCACTTGAAGATCCTGTACAGCACAGACCAGGCAGTCCTGCTCAGTTTTAACAGGTGGAGAAGGCTGTTACTTTCCATTCTTTCAGCTGTTTGACAAGAAGCTGAAAAATGGACTGTCGTCACCTGAGAGCCAACGTCGTAGTTTGCTTTTGTTTAATAGGGAGTTTCTGAGGAGTTTGCTTTGGTGCGATACGTTCTCAGGCTGTTGTTTCACTCTGTGAACTTGCTGAAAATGACAGTCATTTCATCTGCTCTAGGAGACGTGGACAAAGGACAGACAGATATTTCCAGCTTTAGGGAGGGCTAACTGAAACCTGATATAAATGATATATAAGACCATAATGCTTGAAGGGAAAAATTCCTATTGAGAGGCACCTAAAGGGAACAGAGGCGGTGAATTTTATTTTCTATTTATTGAGGGCAAATGCACCAGTAGAACAAAACTGTCACTCTGATTTACTGAGGAAAGGGCAATTTTCTTTGAGAGATGGCTGAGTTGGTTGATAGCATTTAGGAGTAATGATGTAGATGTTCTGAAGCAAACAAACAAACAAACCCCATTGATTTGTTTTTGCAAACTTTAATTCCTCATAAAGTGTGTGAAATTGTTATTTTAAAACGGTCAAAGCATGAACTGCTGTTTCATGAAGAACCTGAAACTGCTGTTTCAAGAAAATACATAAGTGAGAGTAGAGAAGCATTTTTGTTAGAATAAATGAGTATTTTGTGCTTGTTGGTGAACAAGTGCATTGAATATTTAAAGAAATGTCACCATCTTGCATCTTTGCACCTTTAGCTGATTTCCATGAGTTTAATATAGCTTTTCTTAATTGCTACTTTCTCAAGACAATTCTGGTTTTTAATACAAGTACAGAAGGCATTAAAGTTGAACCGATTTATTTAATTCTACCAACCTATTACTCCTGTTCCTAAGAGTCTGAAAACCAAAGGTTTTTTTTTTTTTTTTTTGGAGAAATATTGTGGAATGAAAGGGTAACTTTATACATTTTGAAAATAATTTGGAATTTAAAAAAATTATAGATACGACAATGAGGCCATGTGCTTGCTGTATTTTAAGAACTGTAATTCATTTGGGACACAGCTGATAGGAATTCAGCTGCGATAACAAGGCATTCATTGCTAGTAACTGAGGTTGTTTACTCATGTTATTCTTCTACAGGTATAAATATATCTGTGTAGAAGACTAAATATTTTCAAAATGAATTAGTGCTTTGTATTTTACTAACAAATTATGAATGTTGAACTGAGGTTAGCAATCAGAATGTCTAGTTGGATTCTTCAAAGACAGATATGTCTTATAATTCAAGAGTTATGGTAATTTGGTCTGTTTAAGATCATTTTGAGGAAAAATTCATACTGAAGTTATAGTAAATTTCAAGTCATTTGTGGGACAGTGGTCTAATTTTTCTAAGCAAACTAAATAGAACTTGAGTGAGGATTTTGTATCATGTGAAACCTTTAATATGGAATTGGAAAAGCATATGGAATAAAGCATAAAATGCAGTTTTCTGTCAAAATTTGGGGCTGCCCTTTTTTATACCCGGATAAGGTGTTCTACGTAACAGCATTGAAAAGTTCTTACAAAATTATGGGAGCCCTCTTTCAGGATCTCATCCCCATACAGGAGTGTGATATGGATAAAACCAGTATGTGATCCGCTGGCCATTCCAAGCTGATCCTGCACTCCTAGCAGAGAATCCACTGACTGCAGCTCCATCAGGTGGCAGCAGGCATGTGTTTGAGAAGAACTGGGGCAAAATGCAGTTATTCTGTGAACAGATGCCAAAAGAGGACACCAACAAAGGGTAGTCTGAAATAATCATGACATGGAGGAGGTGATACTTGTGTAAATCATAAATTAGATCAGCAGGTTAGAACTACGTTTTCTTGGACTGTTTTTTAGATTTTTGCTAGGGTATGCTGCTCAGTTTTGATTTTATCATTAGAGTTGTCACTTTTCCCAGCGAATGGCCCACATCTATAGGTAAATCAAGCCTGTGCTGGAAATTCAGGCCATCTGCTTCATGTATGCAATTTTAGCTTTGTGACAAGTGAAACAAAAGCGTTTCCATTGTTTGTTTGACACTCTGCATGAAGGTTTTCCTACCTGTTTTCTTTGAGACACTCCCTGTCTTTGAAACCTTTATTATCTTTATAATGTAAGTGCATTGAAATGGATATTTTTTTCATTTTCTGAAAAGTCTTGATTATCTACGAAAAACATATTTAATCCTTCCTCTCCCTGCCTCAGTCCCAGAAATGAAGCTAGCAACTTTCACAAAGTTAACGAAGGGAGGAAATTTCTAATTTTATCAGTTGCTGGGGTGTGATAATGGGCACAACTTATGGAATATGTGACCTTATTCATGTTGCAGAGCCATTCTTGAAAACTGTGGGGGTTTTGTCTCCCTTCTTGCCAGTTTCCAGTGTGTGTGTTCAGGTGCAGAGTATGTAAGAATATAAATTATGAAGAATGACTATTATAGGGAAAGGTGAATGTCAATCTCAAGACATTTGGTGGTGTTTCATTAAAGCCTCTCCTTGTTCTCAAAGTGGAACATCTAGGAAAAAATGCATGTAGTGCATGCATGCATCAGAGGTGTAGCCCTAGCTGGAACAATATAGATGCCCAGAGAAGTTATCTAAACCAGCAAATATATTTAGTCTTCCTGGTTGGCTGGCTAAAGGAGACTGAAATACTGAAGGAAGCTGGGCTCAGAATGGAAGAAAGATGAGCAGAAAAAGCTGCAGCCTGGGAGAGAAGGGGTTTTGCTTTTCATTTTTAGCACATGAGGGAAAAGTGCTGTCTGTCACTGCCTTGCTTCAACCTGATTGAGCAGATTGTCCCTGATCAGTAAACCCTTAAACAGCTATGGGCATCCTAGTGGTGTGTACAGAATAACATTTAAAATAAGGAATTAGAAGTGTTTCATATCTTGCTCAAATTAGGACCAATAGTCAAGAAGAGTCAAATTCTACTGCAGTAAAAATTACAGGCAAAACATTGTTTAGAATTTAGTCTTGTTTTGGTGGAATAAATTACTTAGTGTTTGGAAGATTCTTAATATTTGATCTCTACCTTTAAAAAGACATAATTTGAGATTCTCAATTTGACGTAAGAGAAAAAGGGAGAGATTTTTGTGCAGTATTCTATATTCCCCTGTATATGCATGATATCATGATTTACTTTTATTGCTCTTCAGTGCTTTTGATTAACCTGGTTCTGTTCAAAGAGCATTACCATTATGTGTCATTTGACTGATGGTAGAAAGGAAAAAAAAATTCTTTAGAAAATTAGCTGATGTCTTCCACTATTTGTGATTTCAAGTGAAAATTTGAAGGTTTTTTTTTAAGATTTTATTGTCTCTGAAGATGTGCTGCATATGTATGTGAACATTAGTCTTTGCAGATGTGGTATAGATGCAACTTCAATAAGTAAGAACTTAGCCATGAAAGATGTCACAGATGTAGAGGCCCACACACATCATAGATGCTCTGTAAGGTCTGTGAACAATTTATATATGTTCATCCGTCTGTTGCTGAAGTGTAAGCCTTGACCTTAGCTTTTGTCATATCGTTTGAAGAAGTAGGGCTTGAAGAAGGAGCCTCCGGACCTCTGAACTCTGCACTGCTACACAGTGTAGGTCAGAAACTGCTGCAGCACTGAAGAAACAGATCTAAGTATTTAAGCTCCTTGTGTAACAATTCAGGCGCATTTAACTAGGGAATGCAGCAGCCAACTCAGAGGACAGGACAACTGAACTGGTCAGGGGAAAATGCTTCTCATGCTGCGTGAGTTTTAAACTTGCCTCTGATCACAGGTTGGATGTCCAACTCCTTCCTAGTGTGAGTGCTTCCTTTCATAAACAGCAGAGGCATCACTTTGTTATAAGAAATGTCAGGAAGTGTATGGGAGGTGGTCTCTAAAAATAACAGTGATAATTGCTTTCTGCTGGTGGGAGGTTTTATTTTGGAACACAGCAAAAGGAGGAAAGAATGGAAAGTCTGCAGCCAAGGGAAACTACAGCAGGCTTTAGCCTCTGCTTTGTGTTACCTCTCAGTTAGTGCAGATATTTTCAATGCTGGCTGCTTATGTTCGTATCTGATGTAAAATTTCAATTAGCAAAGATTATCTGACCAATCTCTGAAGAGACGTTTGTGCCATGCTTTGTTTAAAACACCACTCTCCGTTGGCCATTGAGCTGGAGGCCAGATAGTGGTAGTTGTCAGGGAAGCAGCTTGCTGTCTTGTGCTAAGCAGCATTCAGTGTAAAAAAACCCAACAGTACTGGGAATCAGAGCAGATTAGAAATGCTGAGGGGGAGAGGAGGTATAAACCTGGTAGATCAGGAGATATGCGTCTCATTTTAGTCTGCAGGATTACAGGACAAACAGTGAGATTAATCTGCACTACTCAGGTGGTAGGAACAGACAAGATCACAGCTATTTACCTGTTTGCCTACCTAGCCTACTGCATCTTTTATGCCTGAAAGAATAAAACTGGAGGAAGCTTGAGAATTTTGGCTCAGGTGGTGGTATGCGATAGTAATGTGTAAGACTCCAGGGAGTTGTATGTCTGTTGGTGTTTAAGATTATTAAAACCACAAAGCATTTATTTTTGTAATGTTAAAGATAAGTATCTGTTAGTATGCTGCTCTTACTTAGTCCTTATTCTTAGTACCTTTCAGTTGCAGGTCTGCCTACTTAGGAAAATCAACCCGTATTTATCAAAACTAGATTTGCTCAAATTTGTGAGATACACTTTTAACAGCATTTGCCATACACATATGTAGGTACAAAATGTTAAAATGCATAGCACAAGTTATAAGAGACAAAATTGCAGGCTTTTTGGTTTTTTCTTTTTTTCTTTTTTTTTTTAATGCTACTCTGAGCTGCCTTTCTCAGATCCATTCTACCCAAGTAACTAAACAAGTTAGCTTTACAATACTGACATCAAAAGGGAAATTAATAGATTATCCTTTCCCCTTCTCTGCACTAAGGCTATGTCCAAATCATGTCTTCTATGAATATCTCAAATTATGTAGATTACATAAAATTCCCTGTTGATCTGGTCCAGTGTTCCACTGTCCTTACCATTACAAATGTTTTCTTAATGGAGTGCTCTTTGCTGCTTTTTAAGCTGATTACATTTTCTCTACTTCTTTGATACATGGAGCATTTGTTCACTCTAGTTTTCTTTGCAAGGATATCTTGCAGCAGCTTTGGAAAACTGTTCCAGAATGTTCTGATCCCTTTTTATATTTTTCAGTGTACTGCACTGGGAATATGCAAGAAGATGGTGAGAGAGAGATTACCATTTTACTGAGTTTAGAATTGGTAGTTTGGATGACATGTAGATTAGTACTGACTGGAAATCATTATCTGGTGCTTTAGTGAAACAGCCTAATGGTTTTGTTTGATTTATTGTGGACAGGTGGCCATATCTGAGAATTTGGTCCTTTTATGGGTACCAATTTGTTCCCCTTTTGGCAATTTTAATGATGACAACAAAGAATTGCAGATTAAAGACTGAATTGGGCTCTCCATGGGTAAGGATTGAAGAACATTGACAGTGAAATTTCTAGGACACATCTTCTGTCTGTGTCAAACTTGTATTGGGCAGAAATACAATATTGTTTCTGGATCTGTCAGTCATGCAACTTTCAGAGGTAATGAAATGCAAGAGATGTTGTTCTGAATTAGTTCCTATTCTGATAGTCATCCCACTTTTGAAATATTACTGCTGTCGCATAAGTGCCATATTTATTTTCTAAGATGGAACAGCAAATTCTTCCTTCCTTGTTGCTATGTTAGACTACTGTTATCTGTAGATGTTCCAAATTCTTTTAGCATAATATGTAGTGTGCAGACAGCCACACGAGAAGGGAGTGTCTCTGGTAGGTGTTTCATTTTGACCACTCCCAACCTATGCTTATTTTATTTTTTGCTGATTCTAAAAAACATTTTCTGTAGCAGATTTATATATCAAAATTATGGGAGCTGACTGCAGTCCTTGAAAGATTCAAGTCTCTTTATGGTAAAGTTTCTGTGTGTTTTTCCCATTTCATTAATTCAAAAAGGTCACAAATCAAATAAAGACAAAAATGAAGAATAGTGCTCCACATTGAACACAATTATATGAGACATCATGTGGTTACTGATTGCATTAGGAGTTAGAAAAAAACAATCAAATAGAAATAAAAAAATTTAAATAAGTATTATTTTAGTTTTCAAGTTTGATAGCTGTGCCTCTTTTCTGGGAATAATTGTTCCTTCTTTCTAACATTCTCAGGAGTTGTATTGATTTGGGTTTTTTTTAAGGATGTCAGTCATTCCTTGTTTCGAAAATGTAATATTATTCTAATATCATGCTGGAAGTTGTGTATACAGGCATGCAAGGAAACAGTGTTTTGTTTGTGAAATGCTGACATGATTCCGTGGTTTTCCATCCATTCACTTTTATTCAAACAAAATTATAGCTGATGTAGATGCCTAAGCAAAATTAGTTTCTTATCTACAAAACCTTGGTTTATCTCCTTTCCTCTGCTGCATTTGGGACAGAGATGGAGAGAAGTAGCAGCAACTAAAGTGTTATGCCCTACTTGCTGCAGAATTACTAAGCACAATGTCAACATCAAGAACAGAGGGCTGAGTTGCAGGTGTGTCCTGTGAAGCTCACTTTGATTTTTGAAAGGAGGAATCCACAACACAGACCTGCTGTTGGTTTATACTAATCAATTCTGGAATTAGACCCCTTGTGCTCGGTGTGTGCAGGAGCACTGGGCAAAGCAGGGTGGTTTAGCTCAGTGTGAGGCTTCTCAGTGGCAAAATTTCTTTGCTATGTCTTCTAAACTGTTGTCTGAGCTGAGCATAATATGACTCAGACAGTGATTTTTGACTCTGTGGGAGTATGCCAGCTACACAGCAGCTCGTGGCACTCCCATGCTCGTAGGGAGGCTCCTGTCCTCTTCTGTTTCAAATTAAATTGAAGTCAGCCAAATGAAAAATAGGTTTTATTTTACTGTTGCGGTCTGTGCAGCACATTTTCATCTTTTCATTGCAAACTCTTTCAGCAGTCCTGCTGTGAATCTGTACATCCTGTGACCCTCTAAGTAAGCTCTTTCTATCCATCTGTCCTGCTTTACATCTCATGCTCCATCCCTTTCAGTCTCTGAATTTAGCCAAGTGTCTCCTGGATTTTTTTAAAATTATTTTTCAGCAAATCTTCTAAAGTCCTCTTCATATAATCAATGTAAATCTGCACTTAGCCAGATCAGATAGGATAAAATGTTAATACTTCTCTTGGCTTGAAATTTGAATTCAAGTGTCTGTGAGGTCATTTCAGCAAACATGAATTTCCAAGGATTAATACATAAATTAATGTATTAATTAACTCTTTAATCTGTCTGCTAGGGTAGGGTAGTCTCAGCAAAAGGCAGAATATCACAGCATCCTAGGGAACTATTAGAGCTAGTATGACTTAGTATGTATCAGAAATACGGAATATACAGCTGAGAAAAATCTTTGTCTCATAAAGCATGAGTGTATGTTGAAATTTCTTGCAAATTTAATGCTTTGATATCTTTAAGCATTAATGGAAGTTTGTTGCACCTAGAAGTTGGTTAGGCTGTGAGGTAACTCTGGAAATAACTAGAGATTGCCTGTTGCATCTTCTGTATCTTATTGTGGAAACAGATATTAACACAATTATACATAATTTTCATTGGCAAAGAGGCCAAATCTATCTACTTCTATTATAATTGCTGAGGGCAATTTTTTTGAGAGGAGGGGTAGGGGGTGTCCTATGAAAATGAAGTTTCATTACTTCATTACAAACAGCTTTATATAAGCATTTGTCACTTAGCTAGCATTAGAAACTGGAAAAGAATTTTAAAAATTCAATCCATTGAGTTGCTGTAGGATTTTTTAAGTTTTCTTTACATGGTTAATGGAGACCTTTTTGTTGTAGTCTCTTCCTGGTGTGCTGGAGACTTCGGAGAGGTGTGAGTTTTTTTGGTTGTGGGTTGTTTGTTTTTGTAAAAAAAACCTGCTTTGATGACTAATATATGATTTACTGTGGATCCAAGATCCTGCTTCTGATATAGATGGTTCTTTCCCATCATGTATTTGTCCAACCAATTATATTATTATCTGGAGGCAGCACATAGTTGGCTTTCATCCTATCTGCCTCAGATCACATCTCAAGCTTGTGATTTGAATTTTAATCCTCTCCTACAAAATAACAAAGTTGCCAGTGTCTGCAGATTTAAAAAGGATATTCTCCCTTTCTCTAATTGGTTAGAAGAAGTGCGGCAGACCTAGGCTACATACCTGAACAGTCTCATTTGGTTGTTTTTTCACGGCTGACAATGAGCCATTGGCAGGTGCCGTTTTGGTGTCCTGTTCCGCTGAGTTTTGCTGGTGATGCAGTGAGATCCCTGCTCAAGATAGTTTGGAGTCTGCAAATACCTACAGGCAAACTTCCCTTTGGGAGCATCTAGGAGCAGTGGCAGGGGGCAGGGATCATTTTCCTAGATCTGTATAGTACTCAGGCTTAGCCTACACTTCAGCTTGTGGCGAAGCAGGGGTAAATAGGAAGGATTTTGTAAGGTATGGGATTGTCGCTGTGTTTCTGACATGGAGACGCCTTCATGTTTTATACCTCTTACTTTGTGTTCCAGCCACTAAAATGAGAGGCTTTCATTGAAGATCTCCTAGAAAAATGGGGAGAAGAGCATAGGCATAACTCAATGGCTTGCAGAATCATTATCCACTGGGTGCTCATGACCTTGATGCATTACGCAGGGAAAAAAAGGTGTGTAAATCCTCTGCTACTGGGTATATTTGCAACATGTGCAGCGGTGTCATGCAATAGACATTATCTGGATTTTTCTTTCACTGAGATATCCTAGTATCCCTCTTCCTTGGTTAATAAAAAGTTTATTTTTGCATTCCTTTATTAGCCTAGTCCCAAATGGCACATGGGAGGAAAAAATAATAAAACTTAGCTGTATCTGTTACAGAGCATATTTTCCAAACTAGCCTAGTAGGATGACAGGAGAAAAAAGCCAGCAGTTATCGCATCCTTGTGTCCTTCCCATCCATTATACCTAGTACCCTGTCACAGAAGCAAATCAGATTTGTTTTGACATGATTTATTCTTGACAAGCTGTTGTTGGCTATTACTCATCTCCTTCTTGTTTTGTTTGTTTACAAGTAGTTGGCTTGACTCTTCCAGTATTCTTTTTAGGGATTGAAGAGCTTTCAGTAATTCCTTGGATTGCTGTTGTGTACATTTTTAAGGTGTTCTTTTTGTCCCCTTCTAGTCATCTAGGACCACAAGTTTTTGAAACAGTTATTAAAGGGCTTCGTTAAATGTTCTGGAGTGATTTTTCATCAGGCCCAGGTAACTAAAACATCTGTAGTTTAGCTGAGTAGACTTCAGACTCTCTGGCTAGTCTAAGTTGGTTTCTTATTCCTTGTTTGGTTTTTTTTTTTAATTGTTTGTTTGTTTAATTACATTTATTAAGAAGGAAGTATGTTAGCCTTCTTATAGTCACGCCTTTCTAATTTTCTTTTTTTTTTTTTGCTATTGGCTAATAGATAATTATCTCCTTGGTCTTCTGTTTGTAAGCATTCTCCCGGCATTATTTTTTCATTCTGTTTATTCAACAATTGTGGGGGTTTTAATTATTTTTTTTTTTAAAGTTTGGCTGGTGTGATTTTATCCATACATCTCTATTGCTGTAACTTTCATACTTACCCCTCATTTGATCTGTTCACATTTTAACAGAGTTGGGTTTTCTTACATTTCAGCTGAATAACAGAATTACATTCTAGTCTATTAGATTTCCCTTTAGAATTTGTTTCCTTGCACTGGGATAGATTGTGCTTGTACCTTTTGTATTGTTTAAGAAGTAAATAACATTTTTTTTTCCTTAATCCATTCTTCCTATGGCATCTTGCTTTTCAGTTCCTTGAGTTTATAGAAGTTAGTTTGCCAAAGATTCACAGAACAGTTTGGGTTGGAAGGGAATGTTAAAGGTCATCTGGTCCAACCCCCAAGATGATTGCCTTTATGCTCACTCCCTTTACTTCTCTTAACAGATCTAGTTTCTAAGTTCAGTCAGGTTTCTATGATGAAGTTATTTCCTTTCCAGAGAATAACATGTTCCCTGTTGTGTAAGTTGCCACTTTTGTTTTGACCAGCTCCTCCCTCATATTCGGAGTTAAATGTAGCAGAGCAATTCTAGCTTTTATTTTCAGCTTTTTGTGTCAAAATTTTCCAAGAAGATGCTGGATGTGCATTGTACACTGCCATATTCTTTTTGAAAAGATGTCATTACATGACTAAAACCAAGACCCACAGCCTGTGGATCAAGAAAAAGCCTTTTCGGTGATGGCATCTCCCTTGCTGGGCTGACTGCAAGTTAATGCACGGATGACACTGTTTTTCTCATCTGTCCAGATGTTTGGCTAATGTAATATGATGCCTTGTTGCTCTTCTGTCTTGTTTCCTGTGTTTCCTTCTTGAAAATGCTCTATCCTTTTGCATTGACTGCCAAACATGCTGATAATCTCATCTGTTACTGTTGTGCTACTTAAAACACCCAGGTAGTAAGTTTCTAGCCTGCTATACAACACTGCTTTTACCGGACTGTAAGCTTCAGCCAACTCAGCAGATCAAATATACTCACCTACACTCATCATGGATTCAGATACTCCTTTTGGGAAATTAAGTTCTTCATTCTTCCATGATGCTTAGTTTCCTATTTACTGCTACTTGTTGCTACTAACAGCATGTTGGCAGTGGCAGCTTTACAGAAGGGGAACAAAAGAGAATACAGCGAAGCGCAGTAGACACTGTAAGTTACTATATTATTTATTTCTAGTCAAGAAAGAATAAGTTATAATTCATGAGAGGCAAGATACCGGGGTCAGACATTTCTCAGCAGAAATAAATTGTTTGTTGTATAGGATCGTCCACCATTTTGGCAGTAGTTACTACTTACCAAGCCAGTTGTGTTCTTCATTTAGTCACTTAATGCTGACAATTTTTTGAAGGTGAAATTGCTTATGTTTTGTGTCAAGGATTAAAAAAGCCCCAGACCCCAAACAGAATAAGAAATCACAGGCCTGGCATCAAACAGAGCCTTTACAGTGGTGAAGAAGTCATGAATGCAATTGCATGATTACGTGTATATTCACCTGCAGAAGTCTTCTTTTTCATGGCTGATTGGTATTTTAAATAAGGATTCAGTTGGTTGTTAAAATACTTCATATGTGACTGTTTCACCCTCTAGTTGAAAATATAACCATGGAAATAGACTCAAGGTTTTACAGGTAGAAAATAGTTTTCTGTGCATCCAGCATACTTGTATCCAAAGGGATATGTAATGCTCTAGAAGTTATTTTAACAAAAAGTGGAAGCTGGCACCAGCACAATTAGCAGTTTATGTTAGTGGTGGTACCTGAGTAAGAGCTGTCTGATAACCTTTGCTGTAGCAGTTTGCATTCTTAGCCTATGGACTGTTGGGATCAGACCAAAAAGCTTTCAATTAAGTCAAAGAGTTTCTAGGCTACCAGCCAAGTAGTTAAGAGGTCTGGCTCCAGTTTTTCAGCCTCATGCTTTTACTCTGTCTCGTGTTTGAACTGTTGAACTAAAATGGCTTGATGGTCTTACAAAAATACATAAATTAGTTTTGAAGAAACTAGAAGAAACTGTAGTTTTTCTGAGATAGACCAAAAACTTTTTAACAATTTTAATTTTTTTAAAAAAAGGAAAATTCCAGATTTCATTGAGGTCTGAAACCAAGCACTATTATTGAAAACAAATCTTGCAGATTAATCAGTGAGCACTGTTTATTGTATAAAACAATAAGCATTCCTGTCTTCCTACAAAACAAAACAAAACGAAACAAAAAGATGAGTAGTTTTAGCTGGGCAGGCAGTGCAATTTTGAACATTTTCATCCTCTTTTTTATATTTGCCGATTTTTTTTGAAAGAGATTAGTCTGATTTTTAAGTTCTTGTTAAGTAGCTTCTTGTTAGAAAGTTATATATGATTTCCATGACCATCTGGTCGTTCATACATGTACCATCTTTAAAGTAGGGGATGTTCTTGTTCATCTACAACACACACAATCTTCTTAGGGGAGCTAAACCAGTCTTTTTCAAGTGATATTTCCAGTGTAAATGTTACAATTCTTATTTGGAAGATACTATGTTGTAAAACGATTTTCGAATTTTATTAAGCTGCTTGTTGCATAAAAATTAAGTAGCTATTTATTACAAGAGGATCTATATCTGTATAAAATGTCATAAAGCATTATAGCTTAATAGCAATACATTTAGTTGCTTATCCAAAGTTGCTTATCCACTTGCACTTTTTCCAGCTGACACAGGAGACTGATGCGTTGGCTTATTTGGGAGGCACGTGTGTGAAGCAAATAGCATGATGAGAGAGGAACTGTAGTTAACAGTTTGTCTGTATCTGGAAAAATGCACTTTTTGTCCTCCCACTGCAGCAAAGCTTCCAGGGCAGAGAAGCATTGCAGTTTCTTGCTTTTTTTTCTGTGACCTTATTCTCTAGATGAAGCTGAAGCTCACTGCTGGGACTCAGCAATGGTTTCTGTTGGGTGAGGGCTCAGAGTGTGAGAAGAAGGTTAGGAGAGCCTGCCGTTACCCAAGACGTGGGAGGTGCAGTGGGGAACTGGATGGCCTGTTAGCATATGAGGTTTGGCACATCTGCAGCATCTGGTTACTGCATTTATGATACAGAGGATAAAAGTGTTAGCTGGAAATGGCAGTTTGAATAACTTGAAGGCATACACACCCTTTTTGGACCGATTTCTGATACAATCTGCAAGCAGTGTGAAAACACACAACAGGACAAGACTTGTTCTCTCTCACGGCTTCTGTCTGCAACCTTACCAGTTTTAACTGGACAGCAGAGCTACATGGCATCACTGAGAAAAGATAAAGCCATGTAAAAATACGTTGACAAAACAGTATTCCTAATGCTTTAAAATGTGATATCATATAAATTCTCTTGGTTTTGTTTCACTAAGTGTCTAGAAAGCTTCTTGGCTTGCACTAGCATTTGTTTGGGCTACGCCAGTTTTCTTGTACCAGCACAGACAGCAGTGCAGGTGCAAAACTCACCCAAGTTTTATGTAACCAATTTATTAACCATGGAGATGGTTCGCAAAGACTGAGGTGTGTGTTACCATGGAGACTTTGTTAGCAAATTTACTAGATTGGGTACATCCATGTGAGCTGTAGTTACAGCATTAACTGTGGGGATGATTACCCTGAGGGAGACCTGATGGGATTTTTCATTTTCCTCAATCTTAAATGTAGTTTTGTCCAGCTTCTTCATGAACAGTGATAAAAATGTTTTACTTCAGTTCTCTCTGATGCTGGGGAGGACCATATTTTAAAACAGTGGTTTGCCCCCATAAATTCTGGAATTTCACGTGAACCAGTTGATCGACTCTTGGTGACAAGCTGCTGCTGCCACCTCACCTCTCTGTCTGTATTCTAATGTGCTTTTCTGTGCATACCTGGTCTCCTGCAACTGTGCTGATGAAAGGTAATGCTTATTGCACCATATTTTAGCCCCTGTCCAGTTTCATACAGCTGATTTCAAGACTGGCAGCAGTCATAATGGCTTATATTCACAGACATCATTCCTAGCTGCAGAAACCTGGCCAAGAAGCTCTCTGCATTACAGCCTAAAATGTAAGAAAGTGACCTGTTTTGACTCTCCAGAGGATACTCACAGCCTTTTCACTGGAACTGCCCTTTGCTTCTTAAAGAGAAAGGTGGCTTAATCTGCTTGTAGTAGTATACTGAAGGTAAGTTTTCTTGCTTTGAATGTAGGCAGGTGTTATCTACAAACTCTCGACCACCTTTTAGAGACATTTGAAATGCACAGATGGCAGCCAGTGTTCAGAAGGTAGAATTACTGCCTGATTTGTATGACAAGGGAGGGAGACCCTGCTTCAACTGATAGTGTTTTTCTGTTTCCAGACAGCTTTGGAGCCATCAGCTAGGAGGATATGCGTCCTCAGATATTCCTGTGGTATTATTACTATTGTCTAGTCTGTCATTGGGACTGAATTGCTGGTTGTTTATGGGAGAACTCATTTTGTGTGGCTGTATAGACTTGGGCAGAGTAGTACCCACTCTGGGCGAGTCCCTTGTTTGTAATGATTCTTACTATGTCTTACACATAATAAAAGTTGTAAGTCTTGCCACCTTTTCTGGCAATGATTTGCTGCACCACCTTCTAGGTGTATTTTGAAAAAGAAAATAGCTGTGTCTCATTATGCCAGACAGTGCTTTTTTTGCATAATCTTTTCCTTTCTGAAGGATCACCTTTATATTTAGATCGTAACTGCAGGGTAGTTCTTAGCTGGCAAAGGGTCTTTTCCTTAGCTGTGCAGATGATTTAATGATAACCTTTTACAAAATATAGACTTAACCTTGGCATTGATAAGCTAGCACTTAGTATTGTGACTGATAACCTTAAAATCAATTTTCAACCAGACCCTCATTTCTTTTCTATATAATACAACCAGCTGAGGAGAGTTTTAGCAGGATTAGCTAAGAGCAGTAGTGTGTGTGCCGTAGCCTTTGCAGCTGAGAACCTGAGTTGTGGCTATATTTTATGTAGTAACTTACCAGTTCAACTGCCAGTTTTATTTAAAACCTAACAAATTTACAACTTTCAGAAACAGTATGAAGTTCTTCATCAGTTTAAAGATTTTGGAACCAGATATCGAGATAATGACTTCACAGAAACTCTTTGAAAACTGTTGTCTTTGCAGTTAGCCCATTCAAAATCAACAAACTGAGTCTGCAGTGCAGTAGGAGAAATAAACTTTGAGGTCTGTAGCAGGCCAGGAAAATTGACATGTATTCCTCTTGATGATACGGTTGAAATTCTTATAGACACTCTCCTTCCTCTCTGTCCCTTTAGTGTTGTGCTCAGCCTCTGTCACTAGAGGGTGGGTGGTCTCTAAGGTTGCTGGCTTCAGTTTTGGGTAGGTGGTGATGGTTTAAGCAAGCTGCATGCTTGTCATGTGCCAGGAGGGTTGTGATGCTGGTAGTGCAGGTCTTTTCCTCTTTGCCAAGGGCAGCATCATGTCGGTATGTTCTTCCCTCTGGAGTCGGAGGGAGGCTTCCACCACGCGTTGCACCAAACTCATGTTCATTGGTCTGTAACTTCACTTTACACTGGAACTTGATGCATGTGATGGGTTTTCTGTACACTGGACAGTTATTCTTTGTTCCTTTCGGTGTCCCTAAGAAAGGTGCTTTTCACAGTTTCCAGGGTTTTAATGTGTTTAACTGATGGCTGGGGAATTGCTTATAGCCACAGGATCTTCCTTATCATCCTCTACCCCTTCTTATCATATAGTGCCCATACTTCACACTTCCTCTTCATCCTGTGTCCCCACTTTTGTGGCTGCTGTTGTTATACTGTGCAGTGTAATACATATATAAATCTATGCAATCTTACTGCTCGTTACTACTAGCTATATAAAAATTATGGATACGCCATGTGATTTTGTAAAGATAGTTAAAACAAAATAGACAGTAGGCATTTAGGCTTTTGCAGCTAAACCAGCTAAAACAAATCTCTATGTGAACCAGGACATGAACTCAGACAAAGCTTGTCAAGTCCTCAGGCCTTTCAGAGTCAGTATGAAATCTATTACTAGCAATGGTGATAGTGTAGTCACAAGGCTTCAGAGTGACAATACAAAGCATATGCAATGGGTGTTTCATATGATGAGTAATTTGTTGTATAACAGTCTTAAAGAATTCTTAGCAGTCAGGAGATCTTTTAAATTAGCATTAAAGCCAACTGTGAAGCAATTATAAAACATGATGGAGGTAAGGTGGTAAGTAAGAGGGCTCAAAAACTGCCATTTCCCAGGTCACAACCCAACCTCAATGGCAACAGACAGAGGAAATATGTATCTTTGAACTCATGTTTTTGTTGAACAGGAAGTACCAACCCCTAATTAGTAGTCTAAAAAACCTTAATATTGGCCCAGGAGTAGAGCATCAAGACAAAGGTGGAGTAAAGAGTAGAAAAATGAACTCAGAGAGACTAGAAATACTTCAAGGCAGGACGTTGGAGCATGGGGAGTAGGTCACTAGCTTTCAAGCTACGTTTAAGACAAGATTCAGGAAAAGCTTATAGATATCCAGGCAAAAATCAGATGTCTGATTATCAGTCCATGTCTGCTGGATCTTATATGTGAGAAAACTAGAGGTCTTAATGCTACTAAAACTTAGGTGAAGACTGCATTTAGGTATTATTTTGTTGCACTGTTTCCATTCTTATAATTGAAGCTTAATGTGGAACTTCATGGAATTTCTCTGGTTTTACCCTTCAGTTTGTCTGAAATAGCAAATAAGTTTGAGTGCAATCATTGTTTTGAGAAAAAGGATCCAGACCAGAAGTGTTTCCTTCCATTTTGTAAAGTTTAATATGTGATCAGTGTTTCCAGGATTTTTAGAAAAGTTGTGTCCTGCAATGAGTCTTTTGTACTATGTGCAGATGGCATAGATAAAGTCTTGCAGCTGTAAGTAGACCCTCAAATGTCATAGTCATATTAGCCCTACATTTTCTAATCCTAAGTAGCCCTGTCTTTTCAATACCCAGAAGGGATAAAAGTATCGATGATGGCTTTGTGTTTGTATCTCTATTCATGGTGACTTTCAGCATCTTAAGCTTCCTTACGTTTTTTGGGATCTTTTTGTAATTTATTTTCAGCTGCAGTCTTTCACAAGCATGTTAAACCAAAATTAAATTATTATCTCTAGTGGAAGTAATCTTAAGTGTGTCTTGTGGGATTGTAGGCTTAATTTCTCCTTATATACTGAAATATATTGCTGCTCGTATAAGTGTTTGGGGCCTTGGAGAAGAGATTGGGAAGGGCATTGGAATGACTAGGAAATACCTGTTGCAGATGGGAAATCATGTATGCTTCTTATGCTGAGTTAATTTGGTATAAAATAGCAAAACTATTTTTCTTATAAGAATCCTTGAACTTCAGAGTAGATAATGGTAACATAGAAGCAAAAACAGTGGTTCATAGAATAGTGCTTCCTACTTTTTGTATGCATGTGTACTCTTGAAATTATAACATTCTCAAACAGTAGATTTTGTTTGTTTTCTTGTTGCTGATTATGAACTCCCAGGATGCTGGTTTTTTTTTTTTACTATTATTACCTATACTTCATAAACATGGTTTCTACACGTGATGAAACTTGAATATTATTTCACTACCCACAGCATACAGAAGTTTTGAATTGTTTTCCTTCTGCTCTGTCTCTAGTCCTCTCTCTGGTTCCTTCATTTTTTATCTTTTTTTCATTGAGAAGAACAGACTTTACTTTCTCAGATGAATACAGCCATTTGAGGATAGTGTCCTAGAGCAGATCAGGCATAATGCTGATTCTCTGAAAGCTTTTTAGGGATACACTGTGTTCAGAGCACGTCTGGGTTGGGGCATGTTTGGGTTGGTGGGAGCTCTGTTATTGCAGGACTAGACATAAGGAAGAATTTCTTCACCATGAGAGCGGTGAAGCACTGGCACAGGTTGCCCAGGGAAGTTGTGGCTGCCCCGTCCCTGGAGGTGGTTCTATGATACTATGATTCTGTGACAAAGTTGTGTTCAATAGTACCTTAAACATGTATTTACAGTGTAACAGTGGATCAGTTTACAGATATTATGGGAAAGAACTTATCACCATGGGCTAGGACATGGAGAGTGAGCCATCTACCTACAGATCAGAATCAGCAAACCAGGCTGTTTGAAAGGAGTCACATTTTAGGCCAAGTGTAAATGGGGCAGACATACTTGCAGAAGACATTTGGTACCACTTAAAAATAAAATTCACACCTCTCATATCTGAAGACGTCTAACCTAGAACCCTGAGTTTTGATATGTCGGTATTCTTTAGTTTAGCTGATGACCTGTGAAGTGACTCTCAGTTTGTCTCCCCAGATAAGTTAGACAATTATACAACAAGACAATTATGACCTTTTATCCAAACATTTGGATTCTTTTATGGGGGCACAGGACCTTGATTACGAGTTTGAAGAATCTAGTATAGAAAACAAATTCACATCAGAAGGATGGGATGTCATCCAGAGGGACCTGGACAGGCTGGAGAAGTGGGTCTGTGAAAACCTCATGAGATTCAACAAGACGAAGTGCAAGGCCCTACACCTGGGTCAGGGCAATCCCTGATTTCAGTACACTATGGGGGATGATGTGATTGAGAGCTGCCCTGCAGAGAAGGACTTGAGGGTGCTGGTTGATGAGAAGCTCATTATGAGCCATCAATGTGCACTTACAGCCCAGAAGGCCAACGCTGCATCAAAAAGAAGTGTGGACAGGAGGTCGAAGGAAGTGATTCTGTCCCTTTATTCCTCTCTTGTGAGACCTCATCTGGAGTATTGTGTCCAGTTCTGGAATCCTCAACATAAGAAGTATGTGGAGCTGTTAGAATGGGTCCAGAGAAGGCTACAAAGATGATCCGAGGGCTGGAGCACCTCCTGTATGAGACAGGCTGAGGGAGTTGGGCTTGTTCAGCCTGGAGAAGAGAAGACTCCGAGGAGATCTTACAGTGACATTCCGGTACCTGAAGGGGCTACAGGAAAGCTGGAGAGGGACTGTTCATGCTATTCATAAAGGCTTGTAGTGACAGCACGAGGGGGAACGGGTATAAACTGGAGAGAGGCAGATTTAGACTAGACGTTAGGAAGAATTTCTGCACCATGAGAGTGGGGAGACACTGGCCCAGGTTGCCCAGGGAAGCTGTGGCTGCCCCATCCCTGGAGGTGTTCAAGGCCAGGTTGGATGGGGCTTGGGCAGCCTGATCCAGTGGGACATCCCTGTCCACAGCAGGGGGGCTGGAACTAGATGATCTTTAAGGCCCCGTCCAACCCAAACTATTCTTTGATTCTATGATTAGTAAAGTGCAATGATATTGTTCTCTGTAGGTGTTCTGCTGGCGGATGGAAGACTAAAGTCTCCTGACTCCTTCCTGTGCCAATGGGATGAATTCTGAAAATTTTGTTGGTGATTCATCATGAGTTTCTTTGGGCTGAATGTCTTTGTTTTGAAGTCTCAGTGCTTCTGAGGCACCAGTGTTAAGGGTTTTGCTGGTTTTGACTCATGGCTTTTTTTCAATAAAAACAGGAACCAGAAACAGAACAAAATGTATTTATTTTAAAAGGATTTATTTTATTTATAAACATTTTCTTACAATATTAATATGGGCACAATGTTGGAGAACGTTTTAAACAAGAGCCGAATAATACTGAAGCTAATGTTTTCTGCATGATTAGATAAAGAATTTTTAGGTTTCTGAGATGCTGGCTATAAATATGCAATTTATTGCAAAGAAAGCAGACAGTAATAGCATTTAATGGGTCCTTGTCTAAGTTCAGGTAATAAAAAATGATGCTAGACTTGCTATAAGACCAAATACCACCTCTGAAGTTGAAGGCTGGTAGCTCTTAGCCTTCTTTAGAAAAATTGTAAGAGAATGCAAAGCAAGTTCTCTCAGTCTTATTTATCCAAAGCTTAAGGGCAGAACTTGATTATAAAGCCCTGGAATACAGATATTACCCTAGAAATTAGCTATTGGAACGCTATAAAATCTAGGAACACATGTAACAGTTTTCCTGAAGACCTTTAAATGTAATTTAAACTTAAGTACCATTGGGTACAGACTGTTCTGAGTAGGGAGGTTAACTGTGAGAGTTCTCAAAGTAGGGATTGCTGGGTTAGAGCTTGAAGAGAATTCAATGGAAATACAAGATCACTCAGTATCACTGGAATGTTAAGAGACTAGCATGCAGGATTTGTATCTTTGTGACACAAGTCTTTTTTCCTGAGTGTTTCAATATCATTAAACTGAAAATGATACAAAATAATAAATCAGAGGTGCCAAAACAGGAAGATGCCAAGGCAGTTTTCTTCCCCAAAATCTGCATCTACAAAGAGAGGCTATCAAAGGCTAAAATGGGGTTACATTCTAATTGTACATAAAACGCAGAGCTTTGAAAGACTGATTGCCTTGAAAACTCTGCATTTCACGTTTTGGCTTACAGCAGCTGAAAATGAAGCATGTGCTCTTTAGGACAGAAGATACTGAATCAGAGAATCACACTGGCATGGAAGAATCTGACCTTTTATGAGAGAATCTGACTAGAGAAAGAAAGGATAGAGCACATTTGTAGTGGAAAGCAGAAAGGAAGTTGTATGTTCCACTTGAAAACTCAGAATTTTATATCGTATTCCATTCACAATCATTTTTTATTCCTGTGATTTCTTGGGGTTATATTTAAAAATTCTTATTTTGAAGACAGAGGGGTTTTTTTTGTTGCTGACCTGCTGCATTCTGCTTCCTACTGAAATTGCCCAATTTTGTGCTGCATACCAGCATCCTGTGAAGCTGTATTAATAGAATTTGTCTGAAAACCATATGCTGTGTTTCAAACTGTTGGGTTTTTTTTTCTGGAAATATAATTGGCTAGAGACCTCATAAAGTGTGTCTGACAATCAGGAAAAAGAAATTCAGACAGGCTCTTAAGGGAGCATACTGAAGCTGATTGTTAAAAAATATGTATTATTTGAACAGTGGCCTTTTTTTAACAATAAACATTAAATGCATTAAATTGAAAGACGTGCATGCAGTGAAATGAGAAGCAGAGGTTTCCCTTCTATTTTTTTTTTTAAGTCGCAGAGCTTACAAATGGAGAAGCTGTCAGTGACTTACATGCATTCAAATTTGGAATGTAAGAAAGAAATTTTTCCAGTATAAATGATCAACACTAAATGTTTAAAAACTTTCAACACTTGCTACATCTAGCAAGAATTGGTTTCTTATTTCTTTCCTCAAGAACTTTTTAAGTGCAAAAAGAAAAACAGATGGATACTACTGTGCTGCTAGAAATGTTTTGTCTGTGGCAGTAAAAAACTACTTTAAAATTCCCATAGTAAGTATCAACTTCTCACATAAAGATATTTTACTGTAAATTATAGAACCTGAACCAATGTATCAGCAAGGTGTTTTCTAAATACCTGACACATTATTGATGCGAATTTGGTAGTTTATTTTCTAAAAATCTCCAGAATATACTGAAACCACAAAATCATACTATTGTAAAAACAAGCAAAACAAATAAACAAACACTTTCAAAAAATGAAACAATCGATATTATCAAATACTCGTGAACAGAATACCAGTGTACCTGTGTGTCTTCTCTGTCCAGGAATTTCTCTTTGTGAAATCTTTTTGTGTCTCTGTCACTTTTAGATTACTGTTTTGGATTGTCATAGGTATGCAGAAAAAGTTCATTTTTTGCTTTAGAAATTATTTCTTGTATAGGTGAACATCACTTTGGGAGCTGCAGTATTTCTTAGAACATCACCTAAACTCCACGTTTTTTTTTACGGTATCGTGATGCGCTCAAAGGTACTGAGCACGTGACTAAGGATTATTGCTTAGTTTTGCTGCATTTAAATCATATATCCCAAACGCTGGCAAAAAAACCATTACAAACAATATCTAGTAAAACCATGAAAGCTGCTGAGCATTTGAAAAGCTTTTTGGCTTCAAAATATGTCTAAATTTCTTCTCTTTGATCATCAGTGCCCTGTGAGGTCTCTGCTCCCGAAAGCGATTCGAAGCCATAGGAATTCTGCTCTTGCAATCACATCTCTTGTACCTGAGGGAGGCTAAAGCTGACTGCCTCTGTAAATCACATTGGTTCTCCTACTCTTGGTGTTTACTGTTCTTTTTTTTCCTTGACAAACGCTGCTTAGATAAATTCAGTTCAGCAGGCATGCTTGAGGAATGGTCTTTGTATTTATCACTTCTTTATATACATGATTTATTTTTCTCAAAATCAACAGCTGGCACGATTCCCAGTCTTATCTCTCCCTCTGTCAAATTACGTCTGGTAATATACACCAGTTGTAACTGTTTGGTTTTTTTTTAAAACTTAGTGCTGGGTTCTAATCAAAGCCAGCTATCTAAAAGGAAGCTGAGTTTTGAACAGTATCAACCAGTAGGGCGGAAGTTAGGAGTGGTTGGCAGTGCATGTCAGAGCACATCCAGGCTTTTTCTGTCCTGTTTTGAGCGCCCTGTTATGAGAAAGACATTGAAAAACTGGTTAGAGCCCAGAGGACTTCCTAGATGATTGCATGGGATGTGAGGACAGACTGGGGGAACTGTGCTCCCCTGTCCTGCAGAGCAGAGGGTGCCTAGTGAGTGCCTTCTGCTGCCTAATAGGAGGTTTTGAAGAAATTGGAACCAGACTGTTCTCAGACATAGGTAACAAAAGGATCAAGGACCACAGGCAAATTGCAAGAAGGGAAATTCTGATCAAGTGTAAGGAGAGAAGTTGTAAAGCAAAGGAGGTGGTGAGACACTGGAGCAGGGTTCATCTGAGGTTCATGAATACAAGAAATAAGCTCAAGAGCAAAAAATGAACTTCCTCTGCATAGACGAAATAACCGAAAGCAGTAATCTAAGGGGAGCAGACACACAAAAAGATTTCACAAAGAGAAATTCCTGGATAGCAATGAGACACTTATTAGAGTGAAAAACATGTAAGGAATGTTGTAAACAACATCAATGACTTTTAACTTAAAGTTTAGTTTACTTAAAATTTAGCCTCGTCTTTAACAGAGGAAGTTGGACAACTTGTAGTACAATTTTTCACTACCTACAGTGTTACACTTGAGAGAATAAAACTGCGTATAGGTTCTTTTAGCCATAGTACCTTTTCATTTTCCTGTGAGGAAATAGACTTGGTAGTGCTTTTAAATTCAGACTGTAGAATACATAATCCTTCTCCTCTCTCTTTCAGAAAAAAAGAAGTTAACATTTTTCTTATTAAACTGGTATAGTAACTCCAAAACAGAGTGGATTTTTTGCTCTGGCTGTTGGTTTTTGGTTAGGATTATTAAGATGTTTAGAAATCCTATGTTATAGGAATGTTTTTTGATAAGGATAAACTTGGATCATACTCAAAGGAAGAGAGTAGATCTGAAAGATGCTTGTATGTTATCTGCTAATAAGGGCATTGGTCACGTGTTAATAACTTGTGTATATATTCTAGGCATGCAGGAGTTCCTGTGCTGTGGAAATAAAATTATAAAGAATTAAATTTAAATATTCAGAGAATGTGAACATTTTGAGGAATAGCAGTACGTGCACACAGGTGAAGAAGGTACTTTAATCATCTTAAAATGTGAGTCTACAATTACACCACCAGACTGCTAGAGATTTTTTCTCTCTAATATTGGACATAGACTTCCAGTACACAGGGCTGAGAGATGTTTTATGGCCTTTATATTAGTGCTTAATTATACCTAAAGGCTACATTATTCTTCTGTGCCGGACCACAGAAGAAAAGTAAATAGTATTTTAAAAACAGACATTGTTTCCTCTTTAGTTGCTGTGTACAGTGCCTCGTCATTAAGCTAAATGAAATGACGTTGATATTAGAGAAACATTTTGTGGGTTTTGTTTGGGTTTTTTTGTTTTTACTTTATTCAGTGGAAAGGAATGTTAAGGTCAGATTTATGCCTGTTACAGAATTTACACCCCTTCTGGCATTTCTGAACTCCCCTATGTGTTGATTGTCTCTTGGGTTCTGCACAGTGGTCTTAAATTAGTGTTTTTTGTAATCTGACAGTCAAAAAAAGAAAACAAATTTAGAAATTGAGTTAAGTCCAAGAAATGTATGTTCTTGTATCGAACACTTTCTAGGCAATGTAAGCCTACAAAAACCAAAAAAGCTCCCGCCAGTCCATCGGGATGAATTTTGTCAGTTTTGGTTGGTTAAAGAATGATCAGGTTTACAATTGATGCTAGATGCTGAGTACTTCAGCACTCCAAAGATGCCTTTTAGATTAACTTGAAACAACTTTTTGATCTAAAGGCTGTGATATGTAGTAGAAGGAGATGAGTTCTTGTCAGGGTGATCTGTGATGAGTGCATTTTTATGCAAAATTTTAACCCAAATTTTATCCAAATTTGATGCATCTAAGTTGATATATAACAGTTGTGCTGGGTAAGGCTATATCCAGGTCAAGGATCTGCCTCCAATGGAAACCAATAGCAAATGTCTGGAAAAGTGAATTTGAATAAAATTAAGTGAGATTCGTCAACTTTTGGTATGAATCATAGAATCATAGAATAACCAGGTTGGAAAAGACCCACCGGGTCATCGAGTCCAACCATTCCTATCAAACACTAAACCATGTCCCCCAGCACCTCGTCCACCTGTCCCTTAAACACCTCCAGGGAAGGTGACTTAACACCCTCCCTGGGCAGCCTCTGCCAGGGACCAATGACCCTTTCTAAAAGTCTTTCTGATATTGTCTATTTTTACCAAATGCTGTCAGCATTTTCCTTTCAATTGTTGTGAGAAGAAGCTGCTGCCGTAATGTCAAATTTCTGTAATTTATTTCTGTTGCCAGACTCAGCCAGCCATGCCTTACCCTTACCAGGCTTTCTGCTGGTAAGTCGATCTCTTCTCACTGTGGTATAAATGAAACCTAGGCTTGTACCCTGCTATCTTTACTGAGTCTCTCCTGTTGTGAGTATCAGAGCTGGTTAGGATCATGTGTGAAATGGTGCACTGGATCTAGGTCAGTCCTGCTGCAATGTATATATGGAAGGATGTACATACGATGCCATGGGACACATTGCTTGTAGCAGTATTGCCGCACGCTACGTTCAAACTTATATTTAACAGCATTGCTTCTTGAACATTTGCAGTTAATATTAAAACTTATTTAGAAGAATAAAGCATTTAAAAGAATTATTTTCTAATGGTCTTTTGTCTGTACAGGTGAAACACTTAGAATTTCATCATTTGCCAAGTTACTGTTCAGCCAGGCAGCATCTCCTGCCATGTTGATATGAATACTTTGCAATAATCGTTAAATGAAACAAAAACCCACAACCAGACCTGCTGTTTTGTACTGAGAGTGCAGCAGTGGGCCAGTAGCTCTAGATGTATCTCACCAATGCTGAGTAGAGGTGAAGGGTCACCTCCCAGGTGGCTGCTGGCTTTCCTTGCTTTAAGGGCACTCTGCTTGGTCATAGTCATGGTCCTCTTGGTGTCCACCAAGATGAAATCCTTTTCTGCAAAGCTGCTTTCCAGCTACTTAGCCACCTGACACTACAAGTCATGAGCTTCCAGCTCCCTTCCTCATGGGACTCCCACCTGGATGATCTTGGATTCCTTCAGTACCTCTGGAAATTCAGGCCTGTGATGCCAGAGGGGCTTGAAGGAGAAACATTGCATCTCTTTCTTGTTACCTCTGATGCTGTCCAGGCTGCCGATTTCCTCTGTGGCACAGATGTTGCACCAGTGCACACCTTCTATGGGAGCTCTGAAGATAAAATTTCCCTGTTGTCTTTGCCTTCTGGGAGTCTGAGACTAATACTAACGTGTCATGCTGGTTTCAAGAAAGGTAAAGGATGTGTTTAAGATGCTGCAGCTGAAATTTCAAGTGTTCTCCCATCCTCTTAGACTTGCTTTTTGACTGCATGTTTTGTCCTAAGCAATAATGGCGAATGCATCTTTGCAAATTTGGATTCTCTGTCATTTCTGGACTTTCTCCATTTGACAGTCTGTGACCTTAGTTAGATGCATTGGGTTTTGATTTTCTGTCTTGAATAGAAATGTCATGGACTTCACAAAAAAAGCTTCTGAATTTCATTAATTTTCTGTGCATCTGGAAGCACTGTTGGTCACAATGCTGGCCACTGTGCAGGCCAGGCAGGTTTTCAAATTTAAAGACTCCTTTCTTAGGAGAGCAGTAACAGGTTGCTTGATGAGAGGAAATGTCAATTATTCTACCACAGTATGGAAGCCCAGTTGCTGTGTGCTGAGAGGAGATCTCCTATGGCTTGAAAATAAGCTTCCTGGTTCATGTAAAATGAAACATCAGCAAATAGTAAATAATCTGAACTTATATTGCAGGCTGTTTTCCTGGGGCATCTGACTGAAATTAGGTTATACTCTTCTAAATCCATTTGTTAGGGTAGCCTGCAGCTATGGGGAGAAATTAAAGATCTTTAGTGTTATTTGATGAGGAGTTCATGCCTTTAATTCCAGAAACTGGAATGGCTGACCTCTCTGTAGAGGTCGAATAATACATAATGCCAAATAATAAATCATATCAAGGGTGGTAATTGCTATCAGCTCCCATTTATGAATATGTATATGTGCTAGCTAACATCACTAGAAATTTGTAAATTAGAAAAGCCTTTTCAGTAAAGAGATTCATGAGGCATTTTGTTTCCATGCATGAGACGTTAATTGAGTAATTTTACAATGGCACATTAAGATTGTTGTTTCTAATGTAAGCTAAGAAGTCTTGGCTTTTGTGTTTCAGTTGTAATGCTTATTATACTTGAAATTCCAGCTATCCATTTTTGCACTCCCATTTAGTCTGGTAGTCTTGTACCTGGTCATCCATATTTCTAATTGCACGGCCAGCTTTCCAGAAGAGGCTGCGCTTCTGAGAAACTCATTTGCCTGCTTTACAATTAGTTTTATTTTGGCAATCTGAGTTGAAATCGATTTTTTTAAAATATCTTAAAAAATAGAAAAAATCTTACTGCCACCTTCTTGCCACAATTATATTTGCTGCAGGCAAACTAGGACAATAGGGAAAGACCAACTCTTTTGTGGGAAGTTTCAGCCATGTAGGTATCACATTTATTATCTCATAATCAAGATGATGTGAATGAGGAGTAAGGTGCTTGTGAATTCATTCAGTCCATCTAAGCAATGCTTGCGCTCTTTAAAGCTATGTTCTATTTGCTTGAATACTTCAGTGCTCTTCATATTATTGAACATGTCGTGCTTTTCCTTGTATGGAGCCCAACAACCAAAATATACGCCTCTGAGTGTGTTTGATGCTGTGTTTCTTATTTTAAAGTCTCTTCTTCTATATGAGATGCAGGGGGACTTCATAGTTAAGTCTGATTTTGGTTTGGTTCTTTTTTTTGGTTTTTTTTTTTTTGATTACTCGCTAATCTGGATCATCTTAAGGTTAATACCTGTACATTTGGCATACTGTTTTTCCTTGTACTGAGAAGTTTCCCAGAAGACAGTATTACTCGATTAAGGCACTTGAAATGTAGTTGTTTGGGGTGTTTTTCTAAAGAGCTAGTTTGCAAAGTTTTTTAATAATTCAGAACAGGTTTTATAGATAAACTTCCAGGAAGAAGACTTTTATTCCCCTCTGCTGCATAAAAGGGAAATGGAAGAAATACAGAAATTGTTGTTATGGAGCTATTGCAGTTCTGTGGAAAGGGTAGCTGAAACTCATGAGCTGTAAGATGAAGTCTACAGATTTACTGCCCTTTCAGCAAACCTGTAGAAGACGTCTGGGAGACAAATGTAATTGATGCTTACAATGTCTTTATATCTTCATGTTATCAACTTAGGTTTCATCAAGTTGTATGAAACAGCAGTTTTCTATTAATGTTTCAGAAGTCTTATCATGTGATCTCAGGCTATATTACAATTATTTCACCATTTTATTGTTTCCACATCCTCCTCTCCATTAAAGGAAAAAAAAAGCAAGAAAATTAATGTGTTTTGTGCTAGGAATTCACTTATTCTGGAGGCAGTCAATCAAAAGTGTGTGAAAAATAACAGCATATGTTCACCTCTCTATGCTAACACAGAATAATTGTATTCCATTAAGAGGTGACTTAATTTACATGAGTGAACGATAAAATAAATAAAGCAAATGTAGTGTAAGTACTGCTCTTCTTGCATCTGAGCAGTATTTTTTTTTAGTGTTTATATATGTTTTTCTGAATGTGCTGATATTGCCGATGAGCTGAAACAGCATTTCGTCATGATAAGCACCTTGTATCTCATTATGTCTGAACAAAAGTAGAATGTCAGTTGATAGTTTTTAATTTTATGCAAATATATTTGCTTCTTAATTTTTAACATCTGAAAAGTATAGCCAGACATATTTCTTGGCTTATCCAGATGGACATCTGTCTCTATACTGCATGTGCTCAGGGAGAGTTGCTGAGACAGGCTGCTGGACACATCAGTTAAATCAGTAAGTGTCCTAACATTGTCTCGTCTCTTGACAGTGCAATTTATTTCCTCTTCCTCTGGAAAATGCCAAAGGGATGAAATCTGGAAAATAATGCTTATCTACAATTCCTCCTATTTATCTGCATCTATGTTGCCTTTCATGTCTCATTAATCCCTCCTGTTGCATGTTTTTACATTTATTTACATAGAAGGATTGTGTGACTTTCCTATTCTTATATTAAGCTTTTGATTCTATGTTCTTAATTATATGTCCATAATTACCCCAATTAACCAGCTTTATTCAGTAATTCATGGTCCTTCCTGTCTCGGGGGGGAGGGGTAGGGGATGGTGCATCATTGGAAGTGAACAGGAAAACCTAACAGTTTCCTTAAATTGTAATGCTGTATGTGTCTTTTATTTTCCTAAAAAAAAAATAAAATTAAATAATTGCTTTCTTATAATATTCAAGATCTAGTTCCACTTTCATAAAGGATTTTCTGAGCTGAAGAAGAATGTAGGAAATACAAAAGAATGGCTGATGTTAGCTAAGACAAGAATTCAAGTTATGTCATGTTTTGAATTTGCATCTTGATATTTCCTTATAATTCTCCTTATATTCTGCATTATGGGAGTGAGTGACTAATCTTTACTTCGGTAGTGGTTAATAGGGAAGAGATTAGTCACTCATACTAAGGTGTTTGTGAATAGCAGTTTATGATTTGATTATATCTTCCTTCAGCTGTCACTCTTAGCAGCTGAAGAATCTTAAGTCTAGGCATCGTTTTTCTTCTTTTTTTTTGTGCAAAATCCATTTCATTGCCTTTGTTGCCCTTCTTTCTATCTTTTCTAGTTCCACTGTGTCATCTTTAGGATGAGGGGCCAGAACTGAGCACATCAGTCCAAAGTCCAAATAGAATATGTTTTTGATTTATTCCCTGGCCTCCTGCTGCCATTTACTAAGTTCTTGATGCCACTAAACTTCTTTACTTTTTTAGCTCACTCAGTCTGGGAAACTGCTCACGTTGTGCTGGGAGCCTCTCTGATGGATTTCCAACATCTCCTCTTCAGTGACAGAGGAGGGAGAAAAAAGGAAAGGAAAAGAGGGGTCAATATGTGCATTTTGGTTTGGTGCAATCACATCAAAGCATTCAGGGAATTTAACATTCTCTATAACATGTACAATTTGAATTTATTTGGACAATAGCTGCTGCGATAGTGAGCTTGTTCATCTGAAAACAAAAAGTGGTCAGAGATGTTCCTCTGATTCTGATTTTCACATCATAGTGAAATAAAAACTAGAAGTGGTGTGGTGCCTTTTAAAAAAATCACATGCAACTGTTGGAACTTTTGGGGTTTTTTGTATTTTTTTTTACTTGTTCTGAGAAGATTCCAGGCATTGTTGAATGTTCCTAGGGCCAAAAAAAAAAATAAAAAAAAGAAGAAAAAAATATAAGAGAATCAATAAGGGAAGATTCCACTCTCAGCAAGTTTCTGCCAGGAAGAGCTGTTGCACCATGCTAAGTGGTTTTATCTCTTAGTTTAAAACTCAGCTACTTTCTAATAAAGTGGTGTTGCAGCCTGTCATTCTAGCTGGAAAGTGGCAATAAGGAACACCAAGAGTAAATAAAATATTAGTCTGGGTTGTCTTTCTTATGGTGAGCAATAATCATTGATTCTGAGCAGCAAAGGAATTTTGTTCTATATTTTCAAGATGCGTATTTATAGGAAAAACTATGTACTGATATTCATAGTATTTCTAGAGATGAACTCAGCAGAATTTCTTTTCATAAACTTTCATTAGTAAATAGGTCATTTATAATCACAAGTATTGATGAATGAATAAATGCCTGTTTTGTGAATTTAGTGTATGGATCTAAACATGGAATTGCAGAAATTTATGCTGCTGCTGTAAAATTGGTCATATAATAATCAACACTTACTCTGGAAATTAGGCTTATTAAGTAATTTGTGATGTTCCAGCATAAAATTTTACTGCATGAGGTCTTGTTAATGCTTTGTAAAGCTTATTTTTTTACTTGACCCAATCTGCTGAGCATCTTAGAAGCATTCCCCTCAGCTGACCTCACTGCAAACAATTTTAGTGTTTTCTGTATGATGAGATGCACCTAGAAAAACATGGAGAACTTTCTGATTTTGTTGGCTCTTTCCCAAAGCAGAGGACTTGCACTTCCATTTTGCTGTTTTCTGGGATCGTCCACATTTCTCTCATCTCTTCACAGTACTCTCACCTCCCTCCCTCCCTTTCTGTTAAAATTCAAAAGGCACAATGGGATTTTTTGTTTTCTGGTGCTTATTTATAGTTATGGTGTTATCTGCTTCAGCGTATGCTTGGTAAACCTCTGCAGGTGGTACAGGCAGCACATTTGAAAGCTTGAGTGTCCTCCCCAGAGCAGCTGCTGATCCAGCCACTTCAGTATCCTGCTCACTGTCTTGTTCTTTCAAAATCCACTGATTATTTCCTTGGCTTGCCCTGCTTACTGGGTCCCTACAGATGAGATGTGGGAATCAGACCTGAGGTGCCTTATATAAGAGTATAGTTAAATCTATTCAGTGCACTAATAATTTAAAGACTTTTCAGAAGCTATTAATTTCTAAAAATCATTTAGTTGATCTCAAATGATATAATCTGCTGCCTCATTGAGCACATTATACGTGTACTATACTTTGAAAAAAGTGCATCTTCAAAAGACAGTGTTTTATTTTATTTTTCATTAATGAAGTAATATAATTTCTGGGACACCATATGTTCCCCACAACTACTACCAACCAAATTTTTCTTTATGTTTCATTCTTTGTTAATTACCATAGTTATATGCATTGTATGCTTCTATAGACTATTATTTCGCAAGTTATTATTTGAAATTAACAGAATACTTGATGTGTTTATATATATGTGTGTCTGTGTGAACGTTCACACATAAATTACACATGTGATCTGCACACAAATGGAAAAATAAGACTGTTATAACAGAAAATACATCTGTGAAACATAGGAGAAATCTGATATACATTAATGGTTTTGACATGAGACAGTGAACTTAGTAGGGATAAAATAATCAAAATTATTTATTCCCATTTTTATTGGATTTAAAGGCAGTTAATATTTCTGGAATAGACTTGTTGGGGTTGAAAAAGGCCTTTAAGATTACAAAGTCCAACATCGCTCTAGCAGCGCCAAGTCCACCACATCCCTAAGCACCACCCTAAGCATTTTTTAAATAGGATGGTGTCTCAACCACTTGCTGGGCAGCCTGTTCCAATGATTGACAATCCTTTCAATGAAGTAATTTTTTCTAATATCCGGTCTAAACCTCCCTTGGCACAATTTGAGACCATTTCCTATTGTCCTATCACTTGTTCCTTGGAAGAGGAAACCAACAGCCACCTCACTACAACCTCCTTTCAGGCAGTTGAAAAGAGCAGTAAGTCACTGCTCAATCTCCCTTTCTCCAGATTAAACAGCCCCAGTTCCATCAGCCACTTCTCTTAAGACTTATTCTATAGACCCTTCACCAGCTTCATTGCCTTTCTTTGCACGTGCTCCAGCACCTCAATGTCTTTCTTGTAGTGAAGGGATAAAAACTGAACATGAGACTTCAAAGTATGGCCTAACCAGTGATGAGAACAGGGGGGTGATCACTTGCCTCCTCCTGCTGGCCACACTATTTCTGATGGAAGCCAGTATGTTGGGTGCTTTCTTGGCACACTGCTGGCTCATATTCAGTGAGCTATTGATCAGTTCACCCAGGTCCTTTTCCAGCAGGCAGCTTTCCAGCCACTTTTCCCAAACTTGTAGTGTTGCATGGAGTTACTGTGACCCAAGTGCAAGACCCGACACTTGGCCTTGTTGAATCTCGTACAACTGGAAGCAGCTCATCGTTCCAAATTGTCCAGATCCCTCTGTAGAGCCTTTCTACCCTCAAACAGACCAACACTACTGCACAACTTGGTGTCATCTGCAAAGTCACTGAGGGAGCACTCAATTCCATTGCCCAGATCATTGAGAAAGATATTAAATGGAGCTAGCCCCAATCCTGAGCACTGGGGAACACCACTTGTGACTGATGGATTTAACTCCATTCATCACAATTCTCTGGGCCTCGCCATCCAGCCAGTTTTTACCCAGCAAAGAGTACACTCATTCAAGCCATGTGCAGCCAGTTTCTCCAGCAGACTGCTGTGGGAGCAGTGTCAAAGGCTCTACTAGATAGAAAACATCCACAGCCTTTCCCTCATTCACTAGGTGGGTCACCTTGTTTTAGCAGGAGATAAGGCTGGTCAGGCAGGACCTGCCTTTCCTAAACTCATGCTGACGAGCCCTGAGGACCTGGTTGTCCTGTATGTGCGGCGTGATGGCATTCAAGACAATCTTCTCCATAAACTTCCCTGGCATTGGGGTCAGGCTGACAGGTTGGTAGTTCCCCAGATCCTCCTTCCAGCCCTTCGTGTAGGTGTGCATCACATTTGCTACTCTCCAGTCATGTGGGGTCTCTCTAGTTAGCCAGAACTGCTGATAAATGACAGAAAGTGGCTTGATGAGCACTTCCACCAGTTACTTCAGTACCCTCGAGTGGATCCCGTCCTGCTCCATAGACTTGTGTATGTCTTAAGTGGTGTAGCAGGTCTCTAACCATTTCCCCTTGGATTATGGAGGCTCCATTCTGCTCCCTGTCTCTGTCTTCCAGCTCTGAGGGTGAGGTACACAGAGAACAATTGGTCTTACTATTAAAGATTGAGGCAAAGAAGGTATTAAGTACGTCATCTTCTTCTTTGTCCTTTGTCATTGTGTTTCCCTCTGTGTCCAATGAAGGCTGGAGATTCAGCTTAGCCCTCCTTTTGTTGTTCATGTATTTATAGAAACAGTTTTTTATGGTGGCAGCCAGTTTAAGTTCTATTTGGGCTTTTGCCCTCCTAATTTTCTCTCTGTATAAACTCATAACGTCTTCGTAGTTCTCCTGGGTTGACTGCCCCTTCTTCAAAATACCTTAATGCTATTTTTTTTTTCCCAAGTTCCAGCTGAAGGCCAATCTTCTTCCCTGCCAGTTCATCTTTTGACACATGGGGATGGCCTACTCTTATGCCCTTAAGACTTTCTCCTTGAGGAATATCCAGCCTTCTTGGACTCCCCTGCCCTTTAGGGCTGCCTCCCAGGCCACTCTTGTCAGCAAGTCTCCTAAACAGGCTAAAGCTTGCCTTCTGGAAGTCCAAGGTCACAGTCCTTCTGACCCCCACCTCCTCACTTCTCCAAGGACTACAAACTCGTCATTTTGTGATCGTGTTTAAATCTTCTGCCATTGCTCCTGACCCTGCAAAAGTTTTGTCAGCTGCTGTCATTTGAGCTGTGAGCTCCTGGCAGGTCTTTCAGCTCCCCCTAATGTTCCCCTGATTCAGGAAACCCTCTTGTGCCCTACGCTGGAGTGCTCATCTTGGCAAATGAGATTTGAGAAAGGAACAGAGACCATAGCCCTGGACGTGCACAACCGGTCAGCATTTTCTTAGCCGTGGAGCCTGTTTATTGGAGCAGGTTTTGAGCCTTCTATGAGCACTCTGATTCTCCTGTCAATTGCCTGGATCTGCAGTTATTGTATGAGATATAGGAATTGCACTGGAGCAGTTTGATATATGGGCAGTCCTGATGATGTTTGTCCCTGCAGCTATTGCCGTGTTGCCCTGGAACATTAAAGTCAGGAGCGTAGAGTATGCTGGGAATCAGTGGAGGACCTTTCATCCTTCTGTGATTAAATTGTTTTTTAGACCAAGCATACTGAACTGGAGGTCTAAGTCTTTTGTTTGTAAATGTTGGTTCCTAAATTTGGGGATTCAGGGTAAAGCCTTATTTTTTTCAAAACAATCGGTTATTTTTTTTCATAACTGCCTGCTCTTTTTATCATCTGGGATGGTTCAAGCATGAAGAGTGGCAACTGGCAATGGCAATTTTGACAGTATTTTCTGTAAACAAGAGAATCACTTTCATTTCAGTCACTTCACAAATGCCTTCTGACCAATGAAATGTTTTAAGAAGTTAGCTCATGTTTGGCTCTATCACCTTCTTAAAGCAAATAATAATCCCTGTTATGAGTACCCTTAAGTCTTGTTCATATAAATACTTCCTGTCACATAAAGATGCTTTGCAGTGAAAAAGCCACAGATCATGATATTTTCCAACATAGTTATAGGCTTTCATTTTTAGGAATACAAGTACCATATCCTATTGATCATTTTTCTCTCCTAAGAAAATTACCTAGCCAAACATTTATATTGACAAAAGAAATATTTTAACTTACATGTGAATTTGCATAATTCTATAACTTCTTTATAGGCATTTACTCACTCCTTGAAGTCGTATGAAAACAATCCAAATAATATACCATACAAAACCTTTCACATAGCCAAGACAGCTTTCTACAGCCATCTCTTCTCTCTACTGAAAATCTCCCTAAAATGTATTCACTAGCTTGCTTTCTGTAACATAGAATTACTCCCAACACACCATATTGTCATTAAACTAGCTATAAACTTAAAAAAAAAAAAAAAGTTGTGTAGCAGCAGGAAGGAAGGCAAGCAATCATAAGCAAGAATACACAGTTAGTCGGTTTTTCTTTTTTGTGAAGTTCATGTAGCCAGACAAAAAAAATGATATCAGAGCTAGTATTTAGTGCAAATGTATCTAATGAAAAGAAATAGGAACAATATTGAATTTGAGCCCAGTAAGCCAAGATAATGGAAATATATCTGCTTATCTCTTCAGGAAAGTAAGAAAAGTTATTTTATATGTTAAATACAAAATCAAAAACCAATTTGTAATTGTACAAATACTTTGATGACTTCATCTAAACTATTTACCTGTGTTTTGATATGATGTAATTTTTAGGGTATTAAAAAAAAATCAGAAGACCTGCTTATTATTTTTCAGTACTGATAATATTTTTAGAGTTTCTTACCCTTAAATAGACAATTCTGTCATTCAAGGCAGACTGAAATCTTTTATATGCATTAAGATTCAGAAGTCAGTCAAACCATTGTTCACGGAATGTCCCCTAGGAACAAATCCTGGGCTTGAGATGTGGGTTTTGAGAGACAACTTATTCAGTGCTCTGTCCCCAGCCTGGTAGACCAAAGATGCAAGAGAAGCTGCAGTGTTATTCTTCAAAAGGGTACTAGTTGGTAAGGAATTTCAGTTCCACCTCCCAGGTATCTCAGGAGGACTAATGGAGAACGCAGAGCTGGGCCTTGGAGGGTTGGAGGCAAAAATCTGCAAGGATTATTTTCCTTTTGCCAATCCAGCCTGGACTTTGGAGACTGGAGGCTTTGCCTACTTTCATTTCAGATGATGTGAATGACTTTTTGGTATCTGAAGTTATCAGATAAAAGCTATGGTCAAGTCCCCTGACATTTCTATGCCATCCTGATGGAAAGGGTGAAATGGAGTTTTTGATCTCTAAAGGTGGCACGGTACATTTCAGAGACACTTTATGCTCCGGCAATGAAATTTTTTTTTCCATTTCTAACAATCTTGGATTCCTAAAATCTTCAGGAAAGTGTTTGATCCGGTGGGTCTCTTCCAACCTGGTGATTCTATGATTCTATGATTAGCGTGTCTTGTTGAAGCTTTGCTTTTCAAAGTCTTTTTTCTATCATATTGTTAGTAATGTATTAGCAAAAGTGGGAAAGAGATTATATGGAGATACACATATAAATAAATAAATATATATATAACTGGCTGATTTGTACAATATCATTATTTTCAGATGGCTGTAATGACTGTTTGACAGTTTTCTCCCTTCAGGCATTTCACATATTTGAGTGTATCAGACATCCATGAGAAGTAGGTACGTTACGTTTGATCATATAGAGATGCAGTCTTACATACTCTTACTCTCTATTAGAAAGCAAGAATTTTATTTATTATTTAGTGATACACTCTTTACTTTGAAAGTCTTGGCTTCTGTAGAGTTGAATCATGGGGCAGTATTAGGACAGTCAGGAATCTGGATGTTGTTGCACTTACTTATTATGTGCATGTTGAACAGGCATGATACTATTGAATATTTAATATTATCTACTACTACTTTAACATCTACTTTAATATTATCAGTTCAGCCAGTTTCTTATCTCACAATGGCGCAATCTGGAATATCTTGGCAACTCTAGCAATTAGCAAATCTCCATGTTCAGATTTTATGAACATGAACATACTACCTTGTGCCAGCGACCAGAACAGGAGCCCAATGGAAAAAGAATTCATTTATTACTGCCTATTAACAAAGTGTTATTCAGTTTAGCTATAGGTGCTTTAAAAGTTGACCAGTGTAAATGTCAGTTAGGCCTTGAACTAACATGTTTTTTTCACTTTTGCTCAAATGTTAAATATTCTGTAGTGAACCCATGACTACAGAAAATTTGTTTGGCAAAAGATAACACTGAAAGACCTGAAGAGCAAATAGTTGTGAGAAATGTCAGATACTGATATCACGTGAATTATAACTAATTTTGTTCACATGTTTAACGAAAACAAGGTGGAGGATTAATAACAGTGGGATAGAGGTGGACAGTGTAACGGGCAGTTGCAATGACTGAAAACAGTAGATTTAAAAGATTTCACAAGGCAATATGAGTCAACAGAAATAGAGTTTAATTTGATTTTTATTGAGTGTTGCCTCTTTGATCAAAGTATTTCATAGCTGATAAACTGAAGACAGCTTTTTCCCCCCTTACTTAGTAAATACACTATGTGTTTGAAAGCTAGAGTGCTTTGTTCCAGCTGGTCTTATAAAGATATTACTGCTTGCTTCTTTTTGTAAGTAAACACATTAATCTGAGAGTGAGATGCAGTTGGGTATCTAGCTAAGCCGAAGTGGGTTTTTTTAAATTAAAGTGTAATGTATACCTTTCAGTAAGCTCTCTTGGTTTATTATGAATACAATAAATAATTGCAGCCTGCCTTTAATATGTATTCTGCAGAAGATTAATTCCCACAGGCTGCATTGATTTATTTACTTTCATGAATTCCGTTATCTAAACTCTGCCCTGAGAGAAAAGGATTAAAGGTAACTCTGCTGGTGTTAATAGCAATGGTAAGAACTGTATTACTAGTTGGTTTGTTTTCCAATTAGGATTCATCCTTTACTACAGCCCTTCTCTACGTTTCTGTCTTCCACTCCATCAGTAAAAAACGTCAGCATGAATGAACATATTGTTTATCTCCACAGCATCTTGGCTCATGGATTCCCCTTCTTATTGTCTCCTTTATGTCATCATGATGTTTTCTTTATTCTTTTTGTCTCTTTTTAGATGACAGTGCTACCATTTCGGACTATGCTTATTGGTTGTGAGGTCCTACTTTTATCTGTGGAATAAGAATCTAATGTCAGTGAATAGAAACACATTGATTTAATTAAGAAGGTAACTAAGTCCTTATTTCATTATCTGTAATGTGGCTGTACTTTTTTCCAGAAATCATACTACAGTCACAGTGCTTAGAAGATTCAATCTTTTAGCTGTCAGAATTCTATTCTGCCTGTTAACATGAACCCCTAATTCTAGAGAGCCCATAAACTGCAGCTACATAATCTGAACATACCTGTGTTTTGTCTTCCCTAAGCTTCTAAAAGACCTGAATATTGTCTGCCTCCATAGGGGAGGAACATTCTTACTACTTACCTTAATCACTTTTATTATTTAAAAAAAAAAAAAAAGAAGAAAAAGACTAAAAAACGCCTACACTCACTGCTTGTTTAATGCTACCATGCTTACCTAGATCAATGGTATATCCTTTTTCAGTCTCAGATTGGTGCATACGTAAGTGTCATGGTATTAGATATCCCTGAATTAGTGAGTACATCAGTAGTGCGCTCACTGTTTTCTTTTTTAAAATCACTTTCATATCAAAGATATAAAGTTGGGGTTTTTTCTGGTTTTCATAGTGATACTGGTCTACTTAAAGGTCTAAGTGAAAAATCCCACAGCTATTGCTTCTTGGAACCCAGTTTTCAGTTGTTTATTTTTTTTTAATATTTGTTCTTAATACAAACAGAAAATGTTTTTCTCATTTTGGAAGTAGCATTCTAGCTCTTTTTGTTTATGGTACATTAAACTATCCTGCTTCTGGGATTTATATTTTTGTATGTCAGAGGGGCTAGAAATATTGAATTCTTTATATACCTGTGCATAAGGCAGCCCTCATAAGCTGAGCAATTTTTATGCTTCATTTGCTTCATTACCTTTCTGCTGTGACTGTTTGTATGTATGAGTGCAACATTTGTGTATTTTTTTTGTACTATTCGATGTAATATCCACTTTGAAATAACTACATTTTTGTACGGCGTATCATTGTTTCTGCTAGTCGCTGAGACCCACACTGGTGTTTATTTTTGAGCACTGGAAAAAATGCTTACTGCAAATTCTTATAGTCCTTTGTGGCAAATGGTAGTGTTTTCTATTATGACTTAAAAACAGTGAATGAAGTTAGAGCTGTGTAATCGGTGTGCAGCGTAACCAACGAATGCTTGGGTCTCAGGGCATCTTTGAACCTCAGTTTCAGAAACTGAATGATGTCTGAGAAAAGCTGTGCCTGCTCAGATGGATGAAATTCTGCTAATTAACTTATAAGGAAAAGCTTACTTAATGGAGAATTTGGAAACTATTTTATGTCAAGAGATACTTATGGTTTTATTACCCCTAGTTTATTAACAGTTACGGATTCCAGAGAACATTCACAGTCTTCTGAGCTCTAGGAACAAGCAAGGCCAGAGAATTCATAGAGTATAATTTAGGTGGCCTTACAAATAGACAATGAAGTGGGTATAGAGAAATGACAGCTTCAGCAAATCAGAGTGATTTTGGCACAGATTGTGTGTCCCTTTATTTACTTGCTGTATAACTTGCTTGTACTGCGTGGAAACTTGGAGCACCAAGCCCATCTAAGGAAGCAGAAGTAGCCTGATAGACCAATAGTAAATATGAAAAGTGTGGTAATGGAGACTTCTGCAATCTTACACTTCACTGTCCTTTTCAATCAAAGTATGGTGATTTTGGGATGGGATATCCTCTAAAAGCTGAAGCTTGAAATTCTTCTGAAACTTGATCAAAAAATTTTGTCTTCCAATACAAAAGATAACACGGCTCAACTGATAAGACTCTGCCACTTTTCTTTTATTTCATATGTGTTCTCCTCACCCTATTCCATCTTTTATAACAGGTTTTATAGGCTTTTCTCCTGTGTGAACTTCAATTCAACTTATGCATGGGACTGTTTTATCTGTCTTTCAGTTAATGCATATCCTTATTTTGGATGTTTTGATTTTTATCTTTTTTTTTTTAAAAGTGGTATTGCTTTCTTCTTGAAATTTGGGTTTAAAACACATGTTTTAAAACCCTCTTGGAGACACTGGGAAGTTATGAGTAGCATTTGGATGGGAGAAAGGTCAAAGACCCCAAGTAGTTCTACAAGCATACTGATCAATGTCTGTGAGAATATGGCTTAGTGGTCAGCAATGGTACAACATGTTCAGAATTGCCATGGGGACATTTAATGTTATGTAGCCTAATCTATCATATACTTACACTGTGCTCTTAAAAATATGAAATTTCAACAACTACTTAAAATAGCTGATAGCTAAAACATAATTTCCACATATATAGTTAGATTGAGTTCTGAGTGAGTTTTTCAATAAATGTTCTAATGCATATTACACAGAAATGTTAATAAAAGCCAAATTTGAATTTTGAAACATCTGCACTTGAAACTTAACTACAAGTGTTTTATTTATCCTGCTGTAGAGAGAACCTATTAGCCAACAAGATTAGCTAACAATGTTCTGCTCTGCAATAGAGTTGAACAGTAATATTATAGGGAAAAGTAGCACATATTTTGTGGGGAGGGTTGTGCACATGAGAAGTGTAACTCTAGTTCGAGAGTGTACTGTCTAAATGAATGTGAGATAAGGAGTAAGTTCATTTAAAGGTGAAGCTTGTTTCTTGAATTATCATAACAGTTACATGAATAGCAGAGCTAGAAACTGTTGGGCATGCATCTATTTCCTATGATCTCTTTTCAGATAATCTTTAGACTACATATTACTTGAATAGGTAACAACTACGTTCAAAACAATTAGAAGCTTTTCCTGTCACAGACAGACATGAAAAATATGTTATGAATTAGTCCTTCGTCTGAAACATCTGTGATTGGATAAGAGTGTGTTCAATGACTACATGGTGTTTTCTTGGAGTAAGATTATGTTTTTACACATCTTAATCTGGAGAAGTGGAAATTTTTTCACCTGAAGAATACTTAAGGAGGTTGTGTACATACCCCGGAGTTAGAGGAGCGGAACAAAGCTCCCACGATCCAAGAGGGGGCGGTTAGAGACTTCCTTGCCCAGCTAGACACCCACAAGTCTATGGGGCCATATGGGATACACCCAAGAGTATTGAAGGAGCTGGCGGATGTGCTGGCCAAACCCCTTTCCATCATCTTCCAGCAGCCCTGGCTGACTGGGGAAGTCCCACTGGACTGGAGGCTGATGTTGTGCCCGTCTACAAGAAGGGTCACAGGGAGGATCCAGGGAACTCCAGGCCTGTCAGTCTGACCTCAGTGCCAGGGAAAGTCATGGAGCAGGTGATCTTGAGTGTGATCATGAAGCACATGCAAGAGAACCAGGTGATCAGGCCCAGTCTACACAGGTTCATGAAAGTGGTTGATAGGAATAGTTGGACTCTATGATCCTGTGGGTCTTTGCCGACCTAATGATTCTATGATTCTGTGAAAATCAAGAGTGAAAAACTACTGTGACTGTGGTCATGAGGAGAGGAATCATCAGTGGATGCCTTTTAGTAATGCTTTTATCAGTGCAAAAAGGTCGCTTTCATAACTTTTAGGCTAAAAATATAATTCAGCTTTTATTCATTACTAACCTAGTGAAGAGAACAGAAAAATACAGTGTTCAGCAGGTTGACCAGATATTGTAAATATTTGATAGCAGATGTAAAATATCACATATATACATTTAACCATATGTGTATACTAATAAATGTAAAAGAAGAGAGAAGAGTTGTGGGAAACCTTAAACACTTAAAAATGTGTGGCAGAGCTACTTTTGTCTTAACTATTCTGGCATTAAGAATAATAGAAATAACTATGATCCTTGTTTGTACTTTGAAGTTGTGATTTTTATTTCCCAACATTTTTGCTAGTATTTTCTGTCAAGAAGGTAGCTGACATGTGTGACAATCATGCTGCACAGTAATAAGTGATGATATCAGACGCATATATTAAATAGCAATATTCAGTGCACAGTATGAATGTCATACCAATAAAGTGTTAACTAGTAGTTATTTAAATGTTCAAAATTATAGTCTCTAGAGATCTCTCTTTTTGAGCTACCTAATGAATCAGATCTTACACTCTTAATGTAATTAAATGTAATTGTTTTGACTAAAACTAATAACCTCTCATGTCTTTCAAAAAACTAAATGTTAAGTCTGTATGTTTTCAATAATTTTCATTTAAAACTGTAAAATAATTGGCAGAACTTGATTTTTCTTCAAGCATTTCAGGATTGATTTATTTTTCAAGTACAGATGATGTTTTTGACAGAGTTTTCAACACTTCTTGTGTGAGACATATATACACTTTGCTTTGGTACACAGGCTTGTTTTATGTGTCTGAACCCCAAGTATATACATTTGCAGGTTATATTTGCTTTGTTAAAAGGGCAAATCTTAAGTCTAAAATTCTAGGTCACAGTATTAAAATATGAATTATAGCTATAAAGCTTAGCGATATAATTTTCCCTACACTAATAGCCTATAAACCAAAATGATTATTTGTTCAGGGCTATCTGATTATGTTGTGTAGAACAACAGCAGATGAGATTGATGGTAAAATGTTAATGCATATACTAAAGGTCTGTTATGCATAACATCTTTTCTTCTCACCAGCCATGTTCTTTTGAGTAGTAGGACTGCATTTTTATTTGAAATAAAACCAATCAAGATGACCTTCATAGAGTCACAGCAGAAGCAGGCACTTGATGTGTCTTTCTAGTGCTTCTCTACGCATCCTGCCAGCAGCACTGGAAAAATTCCTCTTTTTGCATCTAAGAACCACTTCAATGTAATAGATACAAAGCATTTCATTCCTGCTGCCACAAGCACTGCAATTATCAGAAAGGGATTGGGAATGATAAGTACTGGATATGAGGGGTCTTCAAAATGGATTACTAACGTGGGTGGCAATCAAAGAAATTACTTAGTACTTCAGGGATTGCTGTAATTAACCTAAGCAGAAGTTCTGCTGCTGCCTATTATATATTTTAAAAATATAAAATAAAAATGGTAGAGGGAGGGGGGGAAAAAGTATTCATGTCTTGTAAATTCCAGATGACAATGTGAAAGAAATGTCCAGCAAACACAGAAATCTGCTTTTTTTTTCTCCTCTCTCCATGAGGTTCGGATCAGGTTTTCCTCAAACTGTTGTAGTCACTACAGAAGTGATTACTTTTAAAATAATTATCCCGTAGCTTTTTTCTGTCAACATACTAACTCAACTGAAAATGCTTTGTAGGGAAGCCAAAAAACAGACAAACTTTCAAAGCTAAGTGTCAACAACTCATTTCGAGTGGTGCATCATTTTGACATTGTATTTGTTGGAGTAGCTCTGCTGAATCTTGACTGCAGTTTACCACTCTGCATGTCCAAGGCAGGGGATTACTTTCCCTGCAAACCACTGTGTTTTGCAGATCTCCTCAGAAATGGTTTTCTGCTCTCTGCCTCAATATAGTCTATCACTGCAGTTTCCTGCTGTAATACAGCTGTTCATTTGCTGAGGGAAATAGACCTCTTGAGTTTCACCTTCAGCCTTTAATTAATACTTCTGATAAGTCATGTCTCTCTCTTGCATTAAAAATAGTAAAAGTAACTGCACCAAAGGGAAACCTATGTCACAAATGCAGAGGCATCTGAACTGAGTACACAGCAGAGGGGCTGGACCACAAGGACTGAAAATACAGACCCCCATTGCTGAGTACAACACCACGTGACGTGGCCAAATTCGGTTTTAGCAGTGCTGGGATTGTAATCACATCACACGAATAACAGGCCCGTCTTCTTTCCAGATTATGCAAAAGCAGTGAAATCTTTCTGTTTTCTTTACTTTATAACCTGCCTGATGTTTAACCAGAAATAGAATTGGGACTGCTGGTAACTGTGCCAAGAGCATGAGCTAATGGGCTTAAAACTTTGTTAAACATGAAAAAAAAACCCATCTACAGTGTTGTGTTTTGGCACACATTCCCACAAACACATCCTTCAAAAGTGCTGGAAATATTTGAGCTACAGATTTCCTGATTTTTTTTTCCTATTGGAGCGATTAATAGTGCAAATACAATAGTAGATATGAAGGCTAATAAATGCTTCCTAAATCTTAAAGATATCTTAAAGATGTTAAAGTGGTTTTAAGGCTCAGCAAATAGAATGTCTATTTCACTGCAAGTATTAGATGTAACCCTGCTTCTACATCTTTGTTCCATGTGAATCCTTGATTTATAGTATTGGTAAGTTTTTTTCTTGACTGGAAGGCAGATAGAAAGCTTTTTTCCAATCTCTGAAATAAACAATTTTGTTTAAATTCAGCTCTAACTATAAAGTAAGCATCCAACTATGTAAATGTGTAACATTAGATTGCGTTATTTATTTTGAATGCTTTTAAAAATCTGCCTGGGAAATGTCCATACTATGCTAATATGAATGCTGTAATTATAGCTAAATACTTATATTATCTATTAAAAAAACATCCTTAGCTGCAGTTTGCTCTTATTTGTTGTTTGAAATACTTATAAAACTGTACTAGACACTTGATGGAATCAGATTTAGATATCTGCTTAAAGGAACAGAAGTTTTGAGTAAGTTATATTTTCATTAGCTTTCTTCAGATAATTATTATATTGAATCAAGAATGTGGTTCAGGCCAGAGCCATGCACAGCTGGGTCTAAAGGACCTTCTGCTGCGTTTTGACATGTATAGAGTATATAGAACCAAAGATGAGATAAAAATCCTCATTTTTATATTTCCCTTATGCACTTGTGGCATTTTATTTAAAAGAAACTGAAAAAAAAATGTTATTCATAAATATTAAGATAGAGTATTCTGTGACTTTTAATTAAATTCCTTAAATATGTTTGATGCAGTGTGAGCAGATGCTGTTTAACTTGGAGCAACTAATAATTAAAAGGCAACCAAGTATTCACTTCAAACCTACATGGTTCATAGTTACGTCCTCTGGTTACAGGGTTTGCCTGATTCATTAGTATTATTTATTAGTGGTGTAACGTCACCAACTGCTAGTTCCTATTATGGATTCTGCCCAGTACATCCAGATGGAAAAAATCAGATTGGGTCCCAAGAAGCCTTCAGTGGGGTCAGTATTACAACATCTATTCTGTTTACTCATTCTTGGAGCAACGTCTATAGCATGTACTTCCAGATGTCACCAGCAGCTCACTGGGAGAAGTAAACATGCTCATTTTAAGACCTCTCAGCTGAAAGAACTACAGAACTTTTTAATAATAGTCATCATTATCAATAACATTGTTTTTATCCAGGCAGATAATTCAGCCTATTATATAAGCATAATCTTTTTCTTTCATTAAAACCACATCAACAGAAAGAGTATAGTGGTATATCTGAAAAAGAAAAGCCTACTGCTTCAGTATTTTATCACTCTGGAAAGCAGATGATGCTGTCATTTCATAAAAAAATTTGCTTTGAACTTTGGAATTGTTCAAACTTTTAATTCAAATAAAACTTAATGGATTGCACAATTATGGGTCATGTTTTAAAGCCAAAGGACTGGTTAGAAATGTGTCTACTGAACTAAATCCTGCAGTTCTGTTCAGCTCTGCTGAAACCGTATATTAATAAATGTCCAACAGCCTTGGAATTAGTACTTTCAGATTAATGTAAATTCATTGCAAATTTCATTTGGGCTTAAATGTGGCTTTGGAGCTGTAACAAAAATTGTGCTGAAATATTAAAATATGAAGGCCATCTAGACTCAGAGTGATATTTCAGAGTAATAAAATCCTTTCAATCATAAAATTGATCAGCCCAACCTGTGGTCTTCAAAAAGATACATTGACTGTTCCTGGGAACATCTTTTTGTTTTTAGAATAAAAGGATGTTAAACGTTTGTTTCTGGAGTTTCCTTTAGACCTTCAGAGGAAAAGGAAGGATGATGATTAAGGCTCTGCCCAGTGAGGTGGTTTATTTAAAATCAGAGAAGTATACCCAGTACTTAAGACTGGAATTAGCACAAAAGAATTGCAGTAGAGCTGTTTATCACCTTCACAGAAAATTCTTTTGGGTGTGCTAAGTATTTTAAATTCTTTTTCAGACCTATAATGTTAAGAGGGTTTGTTTTTAGCTTTTATGTGTATGTGAAGAGTGTGTGTAGGAAACTATTTATATGATTAGTGGGACTTTTTTTTAATCCTACAGGGGAACTTTCAGTCTCCATAGTAAGCATTAATAGCTTAGGGTTGCACATACTTTAAGCAGCTTCTGCATGCTGTTCATATTGATGGTTAAAAGCTTAGACAAATATTTAGCTTTCATTTAAATTAATATGATGTCTGATTACGTAAATCATTTTGTATGTATTCATTATGAACTACTGTTTATAGGAAAGGTTGTTATATAGGGACTAATGTCTCAGTATTTTATAGTACTGCATTTTCAGCATTTTGCAACACTTTGATTCAGAAGCCAGTAGAAATAATGAGAGTGCACAGACTACCCATTCCTTAAGTTTTTGGTTTTTTTTGATTTTCAGCCATTTTTTTGTTGTCTTCAGTCATTTTCAATTTTGTTATCTGTTTTAAGAGAGAGAAAAGCAGTAGTAAGCTCTAGTTTCTAAAATATTGATTTAGACAGATACATTTGATTGAGAATACATGCCAGGGTCTCACAGCTCTGATATTCTCTGACCTATTTATATTAAACAAAGGAGATCCACTGTCAGGGAATATTAATGAAACAAGTACACAAGGTTTCCACATCTTTTTACTTGTGCCTTTTATGTGCATTTAAGCCTTGAATGCAGATTAGAAATTTATCTTTTAAATTTCCTGCTTTATGCCAATGAATTAAAAAGTCATTTCTGCAGCTATGGTTGATCAAATGCATTTTTAACATGTCCAGCTTGAGCCTTTTTAAAGTTTTTCTTCTAGTAGCATAAAAATGTAGATCTGAAGTCTTTGCGTTTCCAAAAATGAAATTTATAATTCCACAAATTTAGGGGAAAGTGTTTGAAAACCAAATAATAAACTGCTTATATTCTCTCTGTGTTAAAGTCTGACATTAGACATTTTCAGACAATGGATGAAGAGTAGTTCTTAATGTGTCCAAAAAGAAAACGAGCATTGTTCTCTTACTTTTATGAGCTTAAATAGTCACACAGGCTATACCTACACTCTAATACATAAACTTGAAGAGTACAAAAAACCCCAAACATATGAATGACATCAGTGTAACAGTAATGGGAAAATATCTGATTTCCTTTTAAGCTGCAGTTTTCTTTGTAAGTCATATGAAATTAAACTTTGGTTTTGTTTTATTATGTAGTTCTCATTTGTTTTCTCAAGTACATAGAAGTCCCCTTTTCTCGTTGGAGTTTTTCTCAATGTTTAGAACAAACGTGCCACATTCATTTGCTACTCCTGGAATTTGTTCTTGAACAACTCTCAGTTAACACTGCTGCCCATATAGATATGCATCCTACATGCTATTTCAAATATGTGGGTTGATTTGCTATGCTTAGATGTTTTGGTTGACTGCAGTGATATAGGGAAGAGAGGGGAGCAAAGGAAAGTGTGACTGATAACTCAGGGAGAGACTTCTTTTTAACTCTGAAGTCTGAGTTGCAGTTTGTCTTACAGCCTGAGTAATGAGCTTTATGTGAAATCATTGCATTCCCTTACCAGATTTAAGACAAGTATTGTCTCTCTGTTTTCTTTTCATAAAAACAGATTTAATCCGCTTTACTTTTGTGAAATTAATTACTTTCCAACATTACCAAAACCTGAGATGATGTGATTATTTCACTGGAAGTAAGAAAATCTCTTACCTATCATAAGAAATGCTGCCTTATTTCAGTTAATATCTTTGAGCAGCTATTTTTTTTTTAAGAAATATTCTTTGAACTTGCTTTTCTACTTCAGTTTCTCAGGTTTTCTGTTTGTTTATTGTCATTTTATCAGGGTTCTTTTGTGTGTGACAGGAACTATAATTGTACTGTTCCTCATGCTGTGAATACCTGCCACGTACCTGCCTTCATCTCTGTGTCTGATCTTTGAAGGAGCTTCCCTAGCAAACCTCATCCGAAATGGTGCACAGAGAAATGACCGTGGCTATGTTAAGTTCTTAAAGGGGAGCATGGAGAGCAGCAAACCACCTTTTCTATTTTCATTTTTAATTCCTTCATGGAAAAGAAGTTTTTTCTTTTAAGATTTTAGTACAGTTTTCTCTCCTTGAAATGATAAGTTACTGATACTGAGCTTTCATGGTTTTGTTGGATTCCAAGGAGTCTGGTGTATTCTTAAATTTCCATTTATATGTTTACAGCCTGTTGGTGGTCAGCCTGCTTCAAAATGTCTAGAGTATTGTTTAGTGAAGCCTGTCATTCAAAACAATGTATTTCTGAATTTATTTATGTACAGAGGGTAAGATTGAGTCAACGACTGTATTAACATACCCCAAAGGGTAATACTAGTTTTCTAAAGTTACTAGCATGTTCTTTAACAAAAAACTTTCTGGTGGCAACAACTGCATGTGGGTTTATTTCTGTTATTTATGAAGTTGGATTGTGTAAGTTTGCTTAGGATGGTGTTTATTGTTTAGATACCTTCATACTGATGATCTCACCCTAACCTTGCCCCTTGCTGGTGTTGCAGGGTGGGTGAGTGAGCTCTTTGGGGTGCTACTCTAAGAGTCTTCTCCCAAAAGCTGAACTCTAAATCTGCCTGGAAATCTGTATTAACTCAAATATCAGGTTCCTCTCTAGCACTTTGCTACAATATCTGAACAAAACCAGACCTGATCACACTGTAAAACTTCTATTATAGCTTATTAGTGGTGACAAAGAACTGGTGTGTGTAGCTGGCTGTTTGAGTTTTTGTTTCCTTGTGTAAGGTTATTATTTTTTTATTCTGCAGACATTTATAATGTATTTTATTTAAAAAATAAACAAAGCAAACCAAATTCCAAGTCTGTGGGGGATTGCGTAGCTGTGCTTTTACAGAACAGTTAAGTGTTATGCAAGTCCATGAAGCGCTTTATAAAAGCTTTTGTATTTTCTCTCAGCCAGAAACAGGATTGGGTCATATATCTATATAGTGAAGGTAGGAAACTGCAGGATTTTGCAGATGCTAAATCTTGTACAGGTTCAAGGAGAACGAGACATACTCATGATAGATATATTTGTCAAGATCTACTTAATGCAAAATCTGTTAAGAAGTCCTTGAGTTAGAAATAATTTGAGCCTTCGATAAAATTTTACAGAAACATTTCTATATGGTTTTTTTATCCTTGTGTTCTTACCTGGGCACCTGCTTTTTCGTAATTTTTCACCATGTTGTACTAAACAGACCACTTGTATCTCCTCGTACAGCTCTTATTTTGATTTCTATTTGCAGTTCTGTGGTTTACACAACTTTATAAACATGTTTTTTGATCTAAATTTGGTTCCATTTCTCCTTGAGGACTGGGACGAGGCAGTGTAGAGATGTTAGCTGTGGCAAATGCGAGAAGTATGACTATCGATGGCTGAAGCTGTATTATAAGCACCTGAGACCAAAGTATGATTCAGATGTTACACAGCTTAAACTATAAAAGGACCTCACTTTCGTTACTAGCTCTGTGACAGTTCACTTCTGTCAACAGAGGACTAATAATTCTGCAAGAAATAATGAACTGAGGTGATGCAAAGGTAAATATTTTGTCAGCTTGTCTTAAGTATTCCTGTAGTAATTATAGCAAGCAAACAACTTCTTGTAGGGTTAGAGATGCAGTCATAAGATATTAGAGCTGCTGGCATAGCATGTTTGCCAATTCCTTTCTTAAAGGCAAAATTAGCCTCTTTGTGTTAGGACTGATTGCTATTTTATTGTTAATTACATATTTCTTTTGGCTTGCCATATAGTTAATTTTTGCACCTATGTGCAAAGTTTATGCATGCCAAACTTTGTAAGGTTTTGGAATTGCTTAAAAAATAATGGAATTATGATATTTTGATTGCACTTATTTAAAGAATACCATCTATTTTTGTTCCCTTCCCCGGTAATCTTTTAGTTCAAAGTAAGAAAACAAGATTTTGTGCTAGTCTCGTGACCTGACTTGTTTTCAGCTGATTTAAAATCAAGATCATTATCTGTAACTATTTGTTTTCTAGAAAACTTCAGCAAACTGTTAAACCTTATAGCTGCACACTATTGTGGTATAGAACTGAGGAGTAATATATGGATAATAATTATTCAATCTCAGAAGTAATATCACAGCTAAGAACCATTTCCATTTTGCTTGTGCAGCTTTTTTTCAGATATACTAGCTTATACAGAAGCAGTTAACTTTACAAAAGAAATCTTACTCTTAAATCCACACACAACTTTGAAGAATATACAAAACAGTGAAAATTTTAGGACATCTTAGGAAAAATAATTTTGAAGTTCTGTGGACTTAGAAGTTTATGCATCTTTAAGAGTATGTTACTTTTCTTTCTGAAAAGCAATTTGTGTCTTTATTCAGGAGTTGAAAAAAAGTACAGCAATTGTCTGGAGTGGATTGAGTGCAGCTAGTGTTTTACATATTCATTGAACATCAGTACCTTACTGCCTCATTTCCTGCTAGCTTTAAACAGAAGGAAAACCAAACCTCGTGGAACATTTATTGTCAGGAGATAATAAAACTCTCAGTAGATTACATATGCATTTGTGGATGTATATTGCATAATCACACAAAGAGGAACACTGCAAAAAGTGCTAGTAGATGCTCTTTTCAGAATCGTTTAGGGATAAAAGTAAGAAGTACAAGAAACTGTTATTTTCTGTGTCATATTTTGGTCTTCTTATTGCCAGTTAGTTCTTGTAATGAGAGCCTGGCATCCAGTAAAAAATATTCACCTACAAAAGTGTCTTAGCAGAGGAGGTAAAAAAACCAGACAAAACGTATATGTACAACTCAAACAATGGAAATACTAGGCTAGCATAGGCTGCTTTAGATAATCACAGGTTATTTTCTTGAATGAGATTCTCAGTTACTTTAAACAGAGACTGGACTTAGACCTCAATGGAAAAGCAGTAATTTATGCTAGATCTATATTTTTAGCAATTCAGTATAAGAGTTTGATAACTTGAGGGATAGGGTTAATGTTATGATATTTTTGCATTACAATTTATTTGCAAATTTGATGTCTTCCTTTGTTTTTCCAGTTTTTTTTCTTTTTTGGTTTTTTATTGGGGTAGGTAATTTTGATGTCCTTTATCCTCCTTACTTTGATAGTACTGATTAGTTCTCCGTACACTGGTCATTGCAGCATAGAATTTCTCCATCTGAGTATACATTAATAAGTTGGGTTTTTTTCAGCAGTACATAACTGACTCTTGCCTCTTTCTACCACAAGGAACTTCACATTCTCTCTAGCAGATTTATATGCTGTGTGCTCTAGGAGGGGGGAAAATTATCTCCAGATAGTAATTTTTAGTCTCAGTTTACTTAAGGTTCTATCTTACAAATACCATAGAAATCTTATTTTTGTTTAATCTTAGTGAAGGGGAAATAAAAACACATGCAATGTCACTATATATCTTCTATATTGTATAAATTTAAAAGTTACATGTATAAACATCTGCGTGCAGCATGTCTCACAAATGCTCCCAGAACTTTAGTCATTAACTCAAATGTTTTCTCAGCTCCTTGGGAGATATGCTCTTACATGGCTGCTATTTTTTTCCTAGCTTTCTTTACACTATTCTTTCACGCTCAGGAGTCATGTTTACAATATTCATCAACTTCTTCTCTTTTTCAACTTCTATGCTGTGTTGCTCAAGTGTATCCAGAGTGCAATCACTGTTTTATTTTGCACTGTATTCCTACAACCTAGTTATCTTCCCTCATTGCCTACCCTTAGTAGCTACTACCTGGCAAGTTGTCAGTGTGAAAAGATGCTTGGTTAATTCACATTTGCTTTTCTTCTTCCTGACGACTGTTGTTCAGCTCCTGTGCAAGTACTTTATTTCATTTGTACTCTCTCTGGAGTGTGAAGTTTTCTCTTTCAGACATCCTCTTTGATGAGCTTCTGACATTTTTTTGTTTTTTTTAATTTGTACTTCTTTGGTGGGTACTATTGACAGCATTTATCCAGCAGAAAATTAATATTAAAATTGTCTAAAAAAGGCTTGAGAGTCTATATAAACAATTAAAAGGGCAAGAAAATACAAAAGTATTTTCAAACAGTAAACTGGAGGTGAAGGATAAACATAATATATACATTAAATTTGCTTTATCCAAATAATTTATTTTTCTGATGATTGTGTGATGAAGATGCCCACCGCCTATAAGAAGCAAACAAGCAACCAACCAAACAAGCTTCCATGCAGAAACTCCACCCATGTTTCTAAGGGTAAAGAGATGCTATAAGCACAGATTTGCCTTGTTGAACAATTTAGATTTCAGGATAAAAGATTTTGGTTCTGTACATATTAGTAGACTTTGGTTAATTTCTTGGGGTCGGCTAGAGAAATAACTTCATTCATACTGGGCACCTAATATTATTGTCCACTAACAACCCAGAACGGCGGTAGGAATGAAATGATGTCCAGGTTCATTCAGGAGTGTCACACCGGATCATACAGAGCTTGTAGCCTCAGGATATTATTGGTAAGGGAGAAGTGAGATCTCTGCAGAACTCAAATCCGTTTATGGCTAAAGAGCTCCTCAGGCTATAGAAGGATATCTCCCACATGCCTGTACATGTGAACCAAGTCCTGTTATATGCCAGAACTGAAAAATGGACAGATTCTGCACAAGTAGAGCAGCTTTTTTGCTTCCAAATATTCTTTCCCTCACTTCCGTAAGAAATGTATTATGAAATTGAAGCTATTTTTTTCAACTCACTTTTTTCTTTTTCTTTTTTTTTTTGTTTTTTTTTTTTTTTAATAAAACTACATCAGTTTTATTGTATTAGTTACTGGATCTCTGTTGCTTATTCATCTTATATGAATTTTTCCTTCTCAGACAAAAAACACAAAAGAAAATAACAGTGAGCAGAATCACAGATTGTGGTAGGAATGAATCTAGACAGATAAACTCTGTTGTTATGTCAGAGCCAGTTCATGCTGGTTTTATGTTTTACAAATGGGTAGGTGACAAAAAAATACTGATATATGCTACATATTTGACCAGAGGGCAAGAGATAAACACTGTAGTCATTTAAATTCAAGGAAAGTTTGTAACAGACGTTTCTGATAAGCTTGAGAAAATTTTTTCACTGTCAGAAGGACAGTTGGAATCTGTGCAAATTTTCTCATCACCAGGGTCTGCCATTTTATGACACGTGTCCAGCTGCATAATTACAGCTATATCCTCACAGCATCAGTGGACTATCACGTTTAATTGTCCATCTCAGAATCATAAATACCTGGTTTTGTTTCTACAGAATGACATTGCATGGAGTGCATTTATTTTGTAAAATGTGAAACAGGAACAATATTTTTATTGTACACAAGGCCTAAAGCAAAGAAGCCACCATTTGAGACTGCTTCTGCAGAAAAAAAAAATCATATAATTACTAGAATTTTGTTTATGTGTTGAAACAGTGTTAGAACACATTTTTGTTATTTTATTTTCTTCTTTGTTGGTAATTTGAATTGTAGGGTGTGACTGGATTTTATTAAGGCAGGGAAGATTTAATGTATTATTTGGATAATGTTAATGACATCTAGCCATAGCTAACCACATCAGTAGTGCGTGGCTGTGCAGTGTTGGTTTGTAAGATCCTGCATGATTATACATCCCCTTTGAGGGACCTATCATGGTAGGAAATGGAGGAAAAGAAAAAGTAGGTTTGATGGAATGAGCCCATTGCAAAAGAAACCAATTTTTGTTATTGGCATTTTAATACAGTTCTTATTCAGCACCGAGAAGTAGCCAAATATTATCACTTAGTATTACCTAATATTGTGATATAGGCCAATGTACTGTCCTGTAGCCATTATGGCTTATTAAAAGGTTACTTATTGGATTCTGAGAGAGGATTCAATGGTATATTTAGTCACATGTAGGCAGACCCTTATGTTAACACAAATCCATACTCAGCTTGCAGAGGGGTGCGTAAATTTCAGTCCTAGTGGCCAGCACATGACTGTCTTTTCCTTGATCTGTTAGATCTGATGTTTCATTTTGAGAAGTTCTCTCTGCCTTGGTTTGCATATGTAAAGCAAGGTGATAATGTATTTTCTCCTGTAAACTGTTTTTCTTCCTATGAATTTTACATTGTCTTATTGCAGATGTAGTTTACCTGCCTTTATTTTGAGATTTCCAAGAGTAGTCGTATGCTGTACCCTGGAGGAGATTACCTGAGTTCAACTGTAACTTTCAACTTCTAGACTTAATATTTAAAATCCTGATTATTTGGGGAATTAATGTCTGTCTTTTAAGGATATAATCTTTCTTTATTCTTTATTGGAGAAAAATCGAAGTACTAATAGAAACTGAAGTACCATATGGTATTGGGCTTTGAATAGTGAATAAAAGAGCATTTTTGGTCTTGGAGAAAAAAAGTACTGTACATTTTTTCAAAGATGTTTTGAAACCTATCTTTCTGAATTGTGGTTATCTGCATGTTTGCTATTTGTCAGAGAAGATAGGCACCAAATTGAATTGCAGCATATGCATTTTTGTGAATTTTGCACTACTCTTAGATACAGTATGAGCAGTGGAAGAAAAAGTGCTCCCTTATTCTGTGATAGTTTTGCTTTCATTATTTCCTGTTTACCACTGAGCAGATGAGGGTTTGACCAAATAAAGATTCATTGCCTTCAGTAATGACTTTTAATTTTTTGCAGTTAACATATAGCTTATACTGCTCAAAAATGGGATTACTTTGAAATCAATAATATTAGGACCAAATTATTGAAAGCAGGAAGTAGAAATGAAAGTCTCAAAAGGGTAAGAAGGATTGATTCTATGGCACAACTGGAGGCGTCTAGTTTCATTTCAGATATGCTTGCCCATCCAGCTCTCCCCTGTAAATGTTGCAGAGCCCTTATAACGACCCTCAAGCAATGGCACAAGCTTTTTAGTCATGCATCAAAGTTAGCTAGTAACTTTTCAGCTACTGATAATGTATATCCTGCGAGGATGGAAAGGATAAAGATTAATTTTTAACTGTGTACTAACTTCCTGTGCTGTCGTAGTTACCTGTAGATTAAAACTCAGTCGTTCAACTAGGTACTGAGTGAAATAAAGCATTTGGAAAGAGCATTTATCATCTGTCAAACTTTCACTGCCTAGTAAAGGCATCATCAGTTACGTGTCCGATAAAAAACTTAGCAGAAAAAGGAATCTGGAAGACTAGAAGGGGTCAAACATTGCAGAATCTACAAACAGAAATATGGATAGTAGAGATAATCTTGGAATAAAGCGCATGAATTAATAAATGCTCGGACCTTTGGAAATCAACCTACTTTTCCTCTTTTCTTGTAGCAAATGCTGTTTCAAGATTGCTTCAATGGATCTCAGATCTTAAGGAAAGTACTCAAAATGGGAGACAGTGCAGTCTAATACAAAAGGCCAGATGCTTCTCACTATTGTATTTATATTAAAAAAATTGCCAGTAAAGAGTGCACTATATTTGTGATCATAGGTGTATGATATCACCTATACAGAGATTCATATTTAAACTAGTCTGTGTGAAAGGTCAGAGCTAAAAGATACTCTGCAGAAGATTTGGATTCAGAAGCTGTCATGTATAAGCTAAAGTTAAATAATTCAGTCTCCTCCTGCACTGGAAGGCAAAGCATAATATAAAAGAATTACAGTTCACTTACAAAAATATTGCCAAGTGAAGCCCAGAGGGAAAGAAACAAAATTTCATTCCAGAGTGTTTCAAGTTATGTTTCTTTTGTATTCAGGTGATAAGCTAGCAGACTAGCCATCCCTGTTATAATTGTTATTGTTGTTGTTTGGTTATTTATTACCTTGGCAAGAAAAAATGTGTGCTTTGGAAAAAAAAAAAAAAAAGTGTGCTTAGAAAAAAATGGGTGCTACATTTCTGGGAATGACAAAGCTGGCAATGGAGAGTCCATTTGTTTTTCAGTGCCTTCAGTGGAGCAAGTTTTTCTCACTATTTTCACTCTGGCTTTTGTGCAGGTGGTTGACCAGATTGACACACTGACTTCTGACTTGCAGCTGGAAGATGAGATGACAGACAGTTCCAAAACAGACACGCTCAACAGCAGCTCCAGCAGCACAACCGCTTCCAGCTTGGAGAAGGTCAAGGTGCGGGGCAGTGCACCGCTCATCAAGCCCCCCGCACACCCCTCTGCTATCCTCACTGTGCTGCGGAAGCCGAATCCACCCCTGCCTCCACCACGACTGACACCTGTCAAGTGCGATGAGCCTCCACGGCTGCCTCTTTCGGCCAACCCCGTCAAGACTAATGGTACCCTGCTGCGAAACGGGGTCTTGGCGGTGGGGCCCAACCGCATCCCAAATGGAGATGTGTGCTGTATACCAAACAGTAATTTGGAGAAGACTGCGATGCAGCCTCTGATGCACAGACCTGAGAAAGAACGGTGTCCTCAGTCAGGAGCGAGGGAACGGGTACGGTTTAGTGAAAAAGTACAGTACCATGGCTATTGCCCTGACTGCGATGTTCGGTATAACATTAAAAACAGGGATGTTCACTTGCACAGTGACCCTGCCCGTGTTGTGGGAAAACTGCCACACCAGTGCCCTCCTCTGCCACCTCCACCACCTCCCCTACCTCCGTTTCCTCTGGAAAATGGAGGGTTGGGGATAAGTCCCAGTAATAGCTTTCCTCCTCCAAGACCTGCGACTGTGCCTCCACAAACTGCACCAAAACCCCAGAAGACCATCTTGAGGAAATCAACCACTACAACAGTGTGATGTATGCCACTTGAAACAACCCCTTGTTTTTTTTCCTATATATAAACATAAATAGGTAATGAGCACTTTCTACTTCAGCAATAAAAAGACCCAATGTATTACTCCCTGTGTCCAGTGAAGTGGCATAAAAATCACATGGTAAGTACAAAGAGGAATGCTTGTTGATATTTCCTGTCCTCAGTAAAAAATGTCATTAAGGCAAAGGATGCTGAAAAAATATTCATGCTTTAGCTCATAGGTTGTAAATACCTATTGCAGTTTCATATCTGTGGTGTGGTAAAAAGACAGTGAAAAGAGAGTTCAGATTGAAACCACTGAGTGGTAATTCGTGGTAGATGTTGGTCTATCTGACATGACAGAATAACCATTGCTCCTGGGCTTTGGGAAACTTCCTGTTTCTAGCAGGTGCCTCTTAAAATGTTGTTTGAGGAAGCAAAGTGGAGTACCAGATAACAGCTTTTGACTGTATCCTAGCAAATGCATCGAGCAAAGGCATTGTGTGTGGAGCAGTGCAATAGGAGGTAATCACTGAACTTTCAAGCAGCTTGGTCTTTGGTGGGCAAGTGAAGAAATAATTGAACAGTATGTTGACAGGACTTTGGCAAATTGAGTTACCTCACATTTTGTTTCTTGCCTGCTCAGTGTGCAACAGCCAAGGTGAAGTACAGAGTTTACAGGTGAGCAGGGTGAGTCCCATTCAGTTGCCCTCTATTTCCTCCGCTCCATCTGCAAAATTGTGGTAATATTTTATCTCACATGTGATGGCAGTAGATCAAAACAACAAAGTGCAGTTCTGCTTTTTTCACAAAGCTTTTGTCTGATGCAAATCTCTTTTTGAAGGCAAAGAAATTTTTGCCTGAGGCCTTCAGGGACCTCTACTTAATGCATGTAAAAAGCTTTGAAATTGAAAAGCTCTGTGCAATTATGAAGAATTAACATGCAAAACAAGGTATTTTACATGTTATCACATTTTGATGATGAACCCAATTAATATTCTTATTAGCTGAAAAAAAGTCTTCAGTGTTTTTGATTATTTTATGAAGGAACATTCTTTCACAAAGAGAATTGTCGGGACCTAGAGTTAAAAAACATCCGATCAGTGAGGAAAATCTGATAATAAATCTGTTATTTACTAAAGTTGTGCCAAATTAATCTAAAATGGCCCAACAGCAGATGCTGTATAATAGCAGTATGCTGTTTTTTTCAGCTGAAATGTAAAACATACTCTATGGCAAAATAGACAAAACTAGAAAAAACAGATTTTAATTTAAATTTTCGTTTATGTGCACTAATAAGTATTAAACTAAAGATCAATCTTGAAGCAGTTTTCCTGTATACACATTATAGTACCTTTATAATATTTAAATGAAAATAATAAGAATAATCAAAACAGGAGTTTTAACAGATAACCACACTTTGAAAAAAAATTACATTTTGTTCAAATACACATTTAGGGTCTAAAGCTTCACATTGTATTCCTTAGATTAAAGTGGGAAAGCAAGGCAATAGCCTTGAATGCTTAATCATGCTTTCCCCAAGTGCTCCCCACATGCTTTTCAGGATGAACTTAACATTTTGTGTTGTTTGACTATACTTTATCTGTTTAATGAGACCTGTTGCTAAGTGAAATCCTAGCAGTTGCAGCAGGAGACAGAATCTCATTCTGCCTGTGTGTGAGATCTTTGCTGCCCAAATGAAGCTTGTGAGGTGCATTCTACTCACACCCTGGGACTCCACAGCACCTCCCTTGCTTACATATTGAAAATTATGCTGGAACAATACGTGAACGTATCCACATTGCATACCCATTGTTTTTTCTTTTGAAAAGAAAACTTTTGCTATCTTGTTGACTTTTATCACTATACTGTGGAGATCATCTACGAAGGAGATCATCTACCAACTGCTATAAGCTAGGGTTTTGGGGTTTTTTTTTGTTTACCTTCTTAAAAGAGCTACTGTGTACAAGAAATTCTAGGATAATGCAAATCAAACATTGTGTATTTTATATAAAATATTTATGTTTCATCTTAAATTAGAGAAAATAACACTGAATAATTTTAAGGCAGAAGGTCTTACCTCACTTAGCTCAATTTTTCCCTCTGTAAACTCATCTCTGATAGCAGAGCACTGTATTGCTTCTCTAGATTCTGTCCCTAGACTTGTCAGAGCATCATGAACCAAATGTACCTCCAAATTAGATGCTGTGCTCTATGGCTGTGCATTGTCGGATGTGTAAAATTAAGTTTTATTGCAATGTTAATTATAATTCTCAGCTCTGGAAAGTTTAAGTGGCATCAGGCTTTCAGCATTTCATGTTCAGTTTTGGTATCCAACATCTTCTGTCGAACACTTTGTCCTCACTTTCAAAGGTCCTTTCTTGTCTTTTCTCCCATGCCTCCTGAGTGCCCTTTCACAAACTACTCCCTTGGTACATTATCGTGGTGGGAAATGTATTATACTATTTTCTTCTGAAAATGTTGATACCTGAAAAACTGAAAGACCAGTTACAGTACTCAGAGCTTTAATTCAACATTTGCCGTAATTTCAGACTGCTGTTCACCAGAAGTATTTTAACGTATGAATTGTCTAGATTCTTACTTCTAAAATGTAAATAGAAGGAAAAGCTGGTTTCTACCAATTTAATGAAGGGGATAAACTTAGAAAAATGGAAATAAGCAATGGAAATGCCTTGTAAGAAAGGAACCCTAGGAAAAGTAAACCAAATGGCAATCCTTATTTAAGGATGTAAGTAAAGAATCTTCAAAAACATCAGGTATTTTTTTATCACCCAGTAAGTCACTACTCTTCTTACTGTCTTGTCTTCTGGAGCTGTTAGGCCTTTCATTATACTTTTCATCACGTTCTCCATTGTTTATAGAAACCAGAAAAGATTCCAAATCTTCATCCACCTTTTTATTATTAAATTAATATTTTATTTTAAATGTTACATGAAGCTACATGGTTAATGTACTACAGCTATGGTTAATGTCCTTCAGATAACTTGATTATTGGTTTTGAAATAATGAGAGAGCGGTGTGAATTCTTCCATTACCAGAGGGACGTGTGTTCCTGATCTTAAATGATTCCACATCTGGCTACCTCATGTTGGTCAAAAATCTCTCTTGTTAGCTGAGATTGGAGCTGGTGGGATAAATGGACTTGAACAGGTATCCTGCTGCTGGAGAGTGGCTTGTGCTTGTGTCAGCCTGTGCAGATCTACTACTGTCTCTGTTTTTTCACATTTATTCATTTATGGCAACCCATATTACTATTTAGTTGGAAAGGTTTTTTAAGAAATTGCACCATGCACTGTATCCATCTGCTGGGCTGCATTGTTTCAGTAGTAAGCAAGTGGGGCTGTGACTGTATTTAGGTTGTGAGGCAGAATTTTCTTGTTGTTGAGATGGTCAGTCTCCTGTCAGGTTATAAAAAAAAAGGTGAGAATATCTCATGCAGGTATGACCAAGAGGGACTAGAACTTTTCACTGTTTGCAGGACTGTTTTTTCTTATTGCAGGACTATGTATCTTTTGTAGTGGGAAAATGTTTTTTACAGACAGATGAGAAAAAAGTCAGGGCTGCTACAGTAAAAAAAAAGGAAAACATAAATTGCACCTGATAGTCAGCCAAGAGTAGTACATTGAACAATGAGTAAGACCAAAACCATTCTGCTCCCTTGCTTGGGGAAGATAAAGAGCACAGTTCCAGAAGTTGCTGTCTCTTCACCTGAATAGAAAAGGGTTTTTTTAGTTTTTTTTTCTTTCGTCCTGAATATTTGATTTATATTCTAAGACTCTTTAAGGAACAGAGCACATTATTCTTCACTGCCGATTATGAATTATGTTCATAATAAGAAATTATATTTTTATAGAAGTTTTCTGATCTCAGATCTGTTCTTTTACATTGTTTACCTGATCTTTTGACTGATTTCTTTTGTAATCTTGCGGATAATAATAGGAAAAAAAAAGCTGCATTGGAAGGGAAAAGTAATAGGTAAATTATGAAAAAAAATGGAACTTCAAACAAATATATTTAAGTATATTCTTTAGCAGTACTTGCATCGTGATGACTACATGTAATAGCAGAGTTTGCTTTTCTTTTAGTACGGAATGGTTGAACTCGATGATCCTGTGGGTCTCTTCCAACCTGGTTATTCTATGATTCTATGATATTATCATCACTGTAAACTTATGAAAAACTTTAAGCATAGGAGATCAAGAAAAAAGCCAGTCAGTGGCAGAATTTTTCAGAGAAGTGTTTATTTCCTTTTTAGTTCAATGTTGACTTTGCTAAGTAAAAGTTATTAATGCATATCTTCTTCCTGGATGAGTTAGCATGTGAAAAACATAACATAACGATAATATCTTTTTGTATAAATCTCTAATGCCTACAGAATATTTTAGGTTTCTTTTTTTTGCAAATAAAGTGATGATTGTGTACTGGAGCTACAAATTACATTATCTTCTGTCACCGAGGAGTAACAGCATGCTGTAATGCAGAATAGATGACTGTTTTCCTTCAGTTTCACAATTTCAACATGATTACATTGTTCAACTTTACAATGTTGATTTTGGTTTTCAGACCCATGTGAGCTAAAACATTGTGCTTAACAGTCATTAAGATGAACCACAGCCAACACCAGTCGAAGCTGAATTTTTGAAACAAAGCCAGTGTACTTTCCTGAGCAAAGAGGTTAGTTGCAGAATCTTTCTGGTATTGCATAAAAAGCTGTTTATATTTCTGCATGTTTCAATTTCTTCCTTATTAATACAAAACATTCCTTAGTGATACATAAAAGTCTTAGGTTTGCAAATATTTTGCATTAGAAAATACTGATTCACTAAAGGTAATACAAAGCAAAAGAGAAACCTCTCTGATTCTCACAATTTTATGTATTTACTCTTATGAGAAAAATATAGAGCAGGTATTTCTTAGTAGTGTATAATAAGGCATGAATGAAGGCAGACACTTATGCCACTACATAGTAGTTGTTTCAGATGAAATTGGATTTCTTTTGCATTGGACAGCACTACATGTCCTTGTACTGATGAGATGTGTGAAGGAAATGGACTGCAGACAACTTCTAAGTTTATCCATATCTGTGTGGACCAGCTTCCTTGTACTGTGTTGTGAAACCATGCTAGTTGAATCAGTAACAAAAATGAACAGATTTTTGTTTTGCTTGCTTCCCTTCTTTTATTTCAATTTATAAGACACTGTGGGCTTTTCTGTATCTGTAAGAAACAGAGGCTTATTAATTTATTTGCTTTTTGAAATCATGGGACATGCATGTGCTTACAAATGGATCTAGCATAGTGGGAGCAGTGGGTATAGTGCAGGCAGAAACAAAAACAGTAGGACGGGTCGATTCTGTCCATGCTGCAAGCAGCAAAATTCACTTATATTTGCAAGCTGCTTCCATTTACTCCAGAAGTTTTAAAGTACAGAGGCTTTGAAGAATGTTTGTAAATAAATAGTCTGATACCTTAACTTTTGGTAATTACCTGGACATGAAAGTATTTTAAATGCTTCTCTCTTTTTAGCTCACTGACTAAGAAAAGGAGTAAAAGTCACTGTTGCTGTTCAGGATATAACTGAAAAATAAGGGTGCTGTCCTCATTGAAAGTAAGTTCCTGTACTAGAACTGAAGATAGAGGAATAAAATGGTGTTCAATAGGACTTTCGTAAATAGCAATAGAAGTGACTTTTATTACTGGCTGTCAAGTAAACATAGAACTTATTAATGAATGCATAGAAACATGACACTTAGTAATATAGTTAAAAAAACAAAAATCAAAAAAGAGTGGTTAAGTGCTTTAAATTCTATCCTATGGAACAGGAAAATGATAAATTTAAAAAGAGCGTCTAATGATTTAGTAAGACTTCAATATCTTATCTTTAGGACTTGTCCTTTAAATGTAGTCTGAAAGAAGGTATGATGCATACCTGCACTGGCCAGGAGGAACACTGCGAGGTGATGGCAAACTTCTTCCAGGAAGGATTGTGTTCCTTGCACTGCAGCACTTCTAGATCTGGTACTAAATCAGATGTAAGGTATATTATCTCTCAGTATTCCTTGCATAACCAGACGTGTCTGCAGGTCAGTGTAGTTGAAAACAGTGCCTACAGTGCACTACAAAAAGCCCAAACAGACAATTTGCTTAGCCCAGAGCTTAATTCTGCCAGAATTACATAGTATTTGGGTAGTTGGAAAGTTTGGCTATTCGTACCCTTGATTATCTTCTTCTTCCCTACTCCTCCCTTCTTTTCTCCACAAACATGCAGTAGCATAAGAATGAGATAAAGTTTTGTGATCTAAGTGTTTAGCTTTATTTAAAGTGGATCAATATTACCAAAATTTATTACATGTGATAATAAAAATACTTACCAATTATATTCAGGCATTCTCAGTTCACTTCTAACTGTAAACGTGCCAGTCATCAACAGTCAGTAATAGGAATTGAACAAGAGAGAAAACAATGTACCTTCCCTGCCTTAGCATTCATTGACTGGTAATGGACAGACAGTTTGACTCCCCATGGTATCACTATATTTATTTTTAAGCAGATGATTGGAACTGAAGTCTCTGTGGTTGTCACAAACTGAAGGTGATGTATTTCACAAATTGAAGGGCTGCTTGATATGTCTGTCACAGGTGAAAATATTTACAGCGTTGTGGTCAGTGCTTTTCATCCTAAATATTCAGAATAAAGATTCTGACACCATCCGTCGCGCTTGACTATTGGAGGAGAGAAGAAAGTGGGCATTTTTTTATCATCTCTTCAAGCAACATCAAAAGCTTTTCATCAGAAACCTATGTAGTTCCTTGTCAGAACTGACCTGGCCGTGTAGGCTCTGATTTTAGCCTGAAGATGAAAAGACTGAGATTGCCTGGGGCTTTCAACTTCCCAACACAGTATTAGCAGCTCAGGAGGTCTGTTTTTATAGATCCTAGTAGTACGTCTATCAAAAGAGTGAAATAAAACACCTCTTTCTTGAAACAATTGTGATGATACGTTTGTTTCCATGAATTTTGAAATAACCCTTTATGGTTCTGAAGTAAAATAATACTTCTATCAGAATGCTATAATTCCTTATGAATACAAATATTCCTGGTTTGTATCCAGTCAAGTCTTTCAGGCAGCGTATATCACAGACAGGAAAATCTTACAGAACGACTGCTGCAAGTGTAAGAGCAGTCTTGTGTGTTTATTTAGTGGAGCATAGGGTTGCTTGCTGATCTCCTGTCAGCCTTTATTTCCCCAAAGGATGTTAACATTGTGTGCAAATTTAGAATTGCAATTTTCTTTTTGTATTGAAAATCAAACTCTTATTTTTTCATCTGTTTCCAAAGAGCTGTAATAATCCATGTGACAATAATCAAAATGTAGGAAAGCAAGCTTTTTATACTGCAAATGTCCAAACACATAATCAACAAATATCTTCTGAAATGTGTTCACTGGTAGGGCTTAAACATACCTACAACTTCCCTGAATGTAAACAAGGAATCAGGTATTTAAAATATCCTAACTCTGCTATTTTAGAATACAAGGAAAAGTATACTGAATTTCTTTCATTTCAGCAAGGTCTCCGCTTATCCAAGGTTTAACCTCTATGTGTGTAGTACTTCTGATAGAAATGGGTAATGACAGTCTTTGCCTCTAGAGAATTTACTAATCTAGATTCAGGAAATACCTGACGTCATCGAGCTAATTTTATACGAGCTATCTTAGAAAAAAGAAGCTATTAAAACTGGACAGACTGTATAGAGTGCAGTCCTCCAATAAAATACATTTTTAGTTTAGAGGAATAAAAGGGTACCGAAGACATAAGCTGCAGACTTCTCACATTTAGCTATGAATAGAATGATTTTAGAGCTCAGTTTCATTGGTATTTAGACAAAATTGTTGCTGAGGGGAGCTGCTCCAGAGGCAGCCTTATCCACAGCAGAGTGGCAGATCTCAGCAGATCTTGGCGCGCTGGGGTTTTCCTGAGGCATGGAAGCACCAGGGCACTGGAGAGACCTGCCAGGAGCTGGCAGCTCTCGTGGGGACCTCTGACAAGGAGGGAGTGTTGCCAAAGGACCAGTGACCCTCCCCTCCTCCAACAAAAAGCAGCCGTGGGAGCAGTAGTGACCAGGAGTGCTGCCAACAGAGGGGGCAAATAGAGCATGTTATGCCAGCCAGAGTGTGGCGCGGCAGTTCTCAAGGGAGGGTGCACAGGGTGTATTTGCCCTCCCAGATCAAGCGGTGAGTTCATTTGGTAATTATCATCCTCTCAGAAGGAGCCCAGATATGGTGTGGTTGCACGTAGCGAAAAGATCTTTCTTCTACGCTCACCCAGATGGATGTGGCAACCCAGACAGAGTTCCCACAAAAACATGAAACTACGCAGGTGTCAGGCTGCAGGGAGTGGAACAGGCTCATGCTGGCTAGGGATGGCAGTAGTGAAAACAGCTGTGTGAGTTGTGAACAGGTGGGTGATCTGCTCAGCCTGGTGGCAGAGATATGTGAGGAAGTCAACAGGTTAAGGAGCACCAGGGAGGCTGAGACAGAGGTAACCTGGTGGAGCCAGGCTCTGCCTTCCCTGAGACAGAAATGAGAAACACCAGAAATTAAAAACAAAAATAAAAACAAACAAAAAAACAAAAAAACCACCCTGACATCAACAGGGTTCTGTATCCCTTCCTCATCTCTCCTACCTGTTCAAGGAGTTATTCAACTGGACCCCCACGCAAAGTGCCCTCAGGAACAAGGGAGCAGAACAGAGCTGGCAATTCTTTAGTCACATTTGCGAGAACTCAAGAGCTCTTGATCTCCATGGGTAAGAAATCGAGCAAGGTCAGCAAGAGACCAGAATGGCTGAGTCAAAACCTGCTGATCAAACTGAAGGGCAAGAAGGAAATGTACAGGAAGGGGAAGGAGGGACAAGGACCTCGGTAAGAGTATAGAGATGCTGCTCAGTTGTGTAGGGATGGGGTCAGGAAGGTGTAGCTGTAGATAAGCTTGGCAAGGAATGCAAAGAGGAAGAAGAGGGATTTCTACATGTAAGTCAACGAGAACAGGAAAGTCAAACGAAATGTACCACCTGTGATGAACGTGAATGGCAAAGTGGTAGCAAGAGATGAAGAGAATGCTCAAAATTTTTGCCTCAGTCTTCATTGGCAACATCTCTTCCTTCTCCTCACATTGTAAGAGAAGATCAGCTTCAAGGCTACCTGAGAACCTGAACCTACATAAGTCTGTGGGACTTGACAAGGTGCGTCCCAAAGTCCTGAGGGAATTGCCAAGCCACTCTCCATGTCTCACAACTATGATTTTTTTAACATGGCTTCGGTTTTGTAGCAATTTAGGAGTTATTACTATCTTTGAGATACATCACAAGGTTAGGTTGTGGAATTCTTAGCAGCACTTAATCATCAGCAGATTTTACAGAGTGATTCAATGGATTTTTTTACAATCAAATAGTGACTTAAAGATTTGAGAACGGCAAGTTTTACCCAAGACTTACAGCAGGGTTTCCTTAATCAAATAACACATACGCAGAGACAGAGATTAAAACAAATCATAGAATCGTAGAATCACTAGATTGTAAAAGACAGTTGAAAGCATCAAGCCCAACCATACCTGTCCACTACTAGATCATATCCTTAAGCACTTCATCTAAACATCTTTCAAATACCTCCAGGGATGGTGACTCAGCCACCTCCCTGCATAGCCTCTTCCGGTGCTTGATAACCCTTTTGGTGAAGAAATTTTTCCTAATGTACAATCTGAACCTACCCTGGTGCAACTTGAGGCCATTTCTTCTCAGCCTATTACCTATCACTTGGGAGAAGAGACCAACACCCACCTCTCTGCAACCTCCTTTCAAATAGTTATAGACAGTGATAAGGTCTCCCCTCAGCCTTCTTTTGTCTAGGCTGAACAACCCCGTCTCCCTCATGCTTCTCATGAGGCTTGTTCTCCATCCCCTTCACCAGCTTTGTTGCTCTTCTCTGGACGCGCTCTAGGACCTCAATGTCTTTCTTGTAGTGAGGGACCAAAAAGTGAACACAGAATTCAAGGTGCGGCTTCATGAGTGCTGAGTGCAGGGGCACAATCTCTTCCCTCATCCTGCTGGCCACACAGGACCCTGGGAATTAGCCAACCTGCCAGCCTCACATTAGTGTGTGGAAAGATCATGGAACAGATCCTCCTAGGATGTTAAGGCACATGGAGGACACATGAGGACAGCAAGGTGATTCAAGAGAGCCAGCATGGCTTCACCAGCCTAGTAGCTTTCTGCCGTGGCATGACTTTATCATTGGACATGGGAAGAGCTGTGGACTTCTGTAAGGCCTTTGACACGGTCTCCCACAGCATCTTTTTCTTAAACTGAAGAAATATCAATTTGATGGATGGACTATTCAGTAGATAAGGAATCAGTCACACCCAGAGAGTCCTGGTGAATGGCCAAATGTCCAGAATGAAATCAGTGAAAAGTGGTGTCCCTCAGGGGTCTGTACTGATGCTGGTACCGTTTCATATCTTCATCAGTGACATCAACAGTGGGATTGAGTGCACTTTCAGTAAGTTTCAGATGACACTAAACTGAGTGGTACAGTTGACATGCCTGAGGGGTGGGATGACATCCAGAAGTATCTGGACAAGCTCAAGAAGTAGGTCTGTGTGAATTTCATGAAGTTCAGTAAGGTAAGTGCAGGGTCCTTTACCTGGTTTAGGGCATCCCCCAGAATCAATGCAGGCTGGGGGATGAAAGGGTTGAGAGCTGCCCCATGGAGAAGACCTTGGGGGTTTTGAGGGATGAAAAGCCAGCAAGCAATGTGTGCTCACAGCCAACTGTATCCTGGACTGCATCAAAACAAGCATGACAGCAGATCGAAGGAGGTGATTCTACCTGTCTATCTGACCTGAAAGAAGTACAAGAAAGACATGGACCTGTTAGGGCAAGACCAGAGGATGGTCACAGAAATGGTCAGGGGGGTGGAACACGTCTGCTATGAAGAAAGGCTAGAAGTTTGGGTCATTTAGCGTGGAGAAGGCTCCACGGAGACCTTATTCTGGACATTTGGTGCTTAAAGTGGGTTTAGGAGAAAGATGGAGACAGATTTTTAGCAGGGCCTGTTGCAGTGGGACAAAGGGTAATGGTTTTAAACTAAAGGAGGGAATGTTCAGACTAGATCGAAGGAAGAAATTTTTTTCAATGAGGGTGATGAAACACAGGAATATGTTGCCCAGAGAGGTGATAGATGCCCATCCTTGGAACCATTCAAGGTCAGACTAGATGTGGCTTTAAGCAGCCTGATATGTCCATGTTCTTTGCAGAGGGTTTGGACTAGATGACCTCTAAAAGCTCCTTCCAACACAAATCATTCTGTGATTCCCTGATCCTGTCCTTTTGACCTGTGCATGTCCCTAAGGCTGAACTGTATAATTCTTACGCTTCAGAAATCAGGGACTTACTGCTAAAAGTTTTTAGTTACATCAGTGTTTTTACCTGATACATGATGACAGGAGAGGCTGTTAAATTGTGGGTAGGAACTTAGAAAGGCATAGAAGAATGCAGGGAAGACCAGTTTGGTGCAGCGGCTTGAAAGAAATGAGCTTCTGTGGCCATAACATAAATGTTGCCTTGGCTTGTGTTCCTGAAGAGGTGTGAATGATTATTCTTCAGAGTCTTTCCAGTGATCACCCAAAGATATATTGGTATCATTTTGCATAAGTCATGGTGTACCCACAATGATGTCTTTGTATAGTGGCAATATGATAAATGGTAGCGTACCTCTTGGGTGAGACCAACAAATACTTATTCCATTAACTGAACATCTCCAATCTTTTACCATCTTTACTAGTCCTGAGCACGTGTTTCTAGGAGAAAGTTGTTAGTAAATCACAGCTATCACAGTATCAAAGTTAATAGATTAATATCTGGCTAGTAATGTTTTAGCTATCATGCAAAAAACTCTATAGGCTTTGGAGCAAAGATATGTAGTATTACTAGGAAAATTAGGAAATGGTTCTTCACTGAGATGGTGGACAGTCACTGGAGCAGGCTCCCCAGAGAAGTGTTCGTGGCACTAAGCCTGTCAGAGTTCACAGAGCATCTTGTTGATGCTCTTAGTCGTGTCGTTTAGGTTTAGGTAGTCCTGCAAGGAGCAGGGAGTTGGACTCAGAAATCCTTATGGCTTCTTCTAACCTGAGATGTTCTGTGATTCTATGAAAAGTGCATGCTGAGTGGTTACTACAGCAGACAGTTGCTAAACATTTGCAGATGGCAGAAGTTCCCTTATTTACTGACTTTCAAAGAAAGTACTGAGTTTTTCTACTTGAGTATGAGAGAGGATTCAGTCTATAGAGAATTAGATTTTAGTGTGGTAAAGCAGAGGCCAGGCCATGTGCCTGGCCATCTGATTTAGACTTGCTGACTTTAACAGCGGGATGTTGAAGCAGTGATTCTTAGTGACATACTAGTCTTGATGAGCAAGTTGAACATCAAATGCAGTGTCTAAGAGTGCTGAGATCTAGTAAGCCTTTTGCTGAAAAACATCCTGTCCTTGCAATAGATGTTCTGAATCGTAGAATCATAGAATCACGAGATTGGAAAGGACCCACTGGATCTTCGAGTCCAACCATTCCTATCAATCACTAAACCATGTCCCTCAGCACCTCTCTGAAAGGACAATGCAGATTAAAAATTAAGGAAAAATTATAATAATAAAAGAAGTTATTTCATACTCTTGAAGCCCTCCTAGAAGTTGAAATTTTTCAAGACACTTTTTGCTTTAACTTAAAAAATAAAACATTGAAAAGTAAGCTTATCCATTATTTCAGTGGAAATAGAATTTCTGACATCAGAGGGCCCATTAGTCTAGTAAAACCTAAAGGTACTATTGCCTAAATAAATAACTAGAAATAAGCTAAAATTTCTTCACAGTGAGGGGTGTAGCTATAGGAGCAACTTACTTGGAAAAGCAGTCAGTAATCAACACTGAAGTTTCTAAGATAAAGTTGGATATCTCTGTTTTTTCAAAGAGATGCACTAAATCTGAAGAAATCACTTCGACGATCTACAGCGCTAAGGAGAGGGGGCAAAGTAATTTACCCTCTTGCTCCCTGCTAGCCATTAAAAGAACTGATATACCTGTAATTAAAAGACTCATGAAAAATATGCTGTTCTCATGTTTCCAGCAGGTGCAATTTTGTACTTGACAAAGAAGAGATATAAAAAAGAAGTTAAGCATGCTAGTAGCAATGGAAAATTGAAATGTCAAACTTTATTTTTTACGAACAGCCACAACTCAGTACAAACTGTGCAGAGTGTTAATGAATTGCTTCTACTTGTACAGTGACTTTTAGTGAAGGGATTGGTTGCCTATTCTGTATATATACAGAAGAGCCTCTCTGCCTTTTATTATTGTGATTTTTAAACAAGCCATCTTTCTATATCTGTATGTAAATTCAGAGCAGAATGGCATGCTCCAGATCAACCGTAATGACAAATCCTTTGGCAGCCAAAGTGCTATTTGGCTGTGTAGGAATCAGCCTCTAAATCAGTCTGTGGATACAACCACAGACAGATGCTCTTTGATTCCTGGTGCAGGTGTGGCTTACTATATTTTTAACCCTCCACTGTTTTTTTAAAAAAACATTCTAACTCACCTTTGCTGCTCATTCTTGTTTCATCCCTACAACGTGTCAACTGCAGAAGTTTTTGCAGTGGAGGAGTGAACCAGAAGGGTGACCCAACCTGTCAGAAAAAATGTTTATCCCTAAAATTGGTGAATCAATCAATGAGATCAGTCTATGAAAGAGGAGAGTATGAAATTTATTTTTATTTAATTTGATTTTATTTCATTTTTGACATATGAATTTTTACATGTCTCTGCTTTTTGGCAATAAGATTATGGCCATGTGACATTAAGTAAAGATATAATGAAACCTTTAAATAAAAATAGACATGTAGGTCTGCGTGCTTCTCTTTGATTTTGCCTTTAAATGAAACAAAAATAATCAAGCTTGTCACGCGGTTTTGGGGTTTTGTCTTGGTTTGAGTAGTATCTAAAAAGCATGTAAGGGTACAGGAGAAATATTTTCATATAACCATACCATGATATGTTTCAAATGGGTGCTTGGGCTTCATCTTTGTAACTGAAGAGAAAATATAACCATAATAGAAATTTCAGTTGTATTTTGATGTTATTTCAGTAATGCTTCTAGTAAAATGTGCCTTTTCATAAGAATTAAGGTAAACTAGCATGCTACGTCTAGGAAATTTGTATTTCTGCACCAAGTTGTCATAACAGTAAAGTAATGAATAAACAAGAAAGAGCTCATGGATGTTTATTTGCTAAAAGATGATCCCTGTGGATAGGCATGAAACAGAAATGGATTTTTAGCAATAGAAATAATGCCACTTATATTTGCATTAACAAGATAACAGTCAGCCTTTTTTTATGCTAGAGACCTGTTGAAAGACTTCTTTCTTTTTGTCCTACCAAGTATAAAGAGGAAGATGTGTTCTGGTTGTTTGGTTTTTTTTTTTCAGTTGTGGTTGGTTTTGTTCTTTTTTTTTTCTTTTAAATCTTTCACTCTGGGTTCTTTCCATCTAAAGCCAATAGTGACAAAGAGGTGTAGGGGAAGGGGAAGTGTTTGACAGAGGAGGAAAATACCTGCAGTATTTTTGGTTTCTTTATGATATATAACACAGCATGTTAAGGCATTTTAAAATATGTAAGTAATTATCACATTGTCTCCCCTGAGAAATTGACAGTTGAAATACTAGTGAAAAACTTACCTCAAAAAACAATGAAGGTAGCAATGAATAGAAAATAAATTCACTGAAATTTTTGATAAACATAAATAATATCAGTAATTACTGAACAGGTTTGGCAAGATACTTATTCACTGCTCCCTTGTGTTTTGACAAAAAAAGTCATGGTTCACAAAAATAAGTTGTGAGATGTCTCCAAGAGCTTATGTGGAAAGTTTTCTTACCTGCATTGGGATAGTAATGGATTGATAACATTGGTTATGAGTCTCTACAGGAAAACTTCTGCAGACCAGTAGACCAAATTTTGATGATACATTTATTTTCATAATTCATAATAAATTTTCATAATAAATCGATTTTCATTATAAAGTTAATAATTTCTGCTATCTCAGTCGTAATATGTTACTGATAAATTAAGATATCCCACTCTGAAAGTTTTCAGTAATTGTAATTGATAAATGAAAACATACAGCTACGATAATTCATAATTTGTAGTTTATATAGTTGACATCTGTATAGACAACTGAATACAATCTTGAATTCTCTAGAGATGATTTATTTTTATTTTCCTATGATGACCTCATTTTTAAATACCAGAATGATATGTCAGGAGTATGTCTAACTTGTAATTATAGGCTGCTTTGAGATGAGCTGTGCTAATTGAAAACTTTTCGAACTCGGGTTTTGCCAAAACTTGTAGAACAGCCATAAATACCTGAAATAATCCTTTTTAAAAGATATTGCACAACATTGTTCTAAGTAGAAAAAATCTTTTATTATAATATGTTGAGTAAATTATCATGTATGTGCATTAAAATGTTAGATGAAGAGGTATGGTGTCTTAGTAGCAGGAAGAGCTGAGAAACTCATGTTAGAAAAAGAATGCAGTGTCTTCATCTGCAGGCCGGTAGTCAACATTGGCTTCATCTTGTTGGCATCTTAAAATGTTTATGTTTACATTTTAGTTTATTTCCATTTAATTTTGAACTTGCCACTGTGGTATACCAACAAATTATTCTAGTGTTCAATGCAAAAGTAAAGAAAATGAAAGGCTGTTCCCAGTACTTTATAATTTGGTATAATCCAAAGTCAATTTTGATCCAATTCATACTTGAAAATGCCTACTAAAAGTACCATTCTTCCACATGGGAAACAGCTTTTAAGTCTGAATTATGTTGCTGAGGCAGAAGAGGCATTAAACAAGGGAAAAGATGGAGCAGAATAGTAAATATGGTAAGCAAAACTTCATGCAAATTTAAGACTCAACACGTAAATTTTGTGTTGTTAATGCATTTATCATAGATTGTTCATTTTCTGCCTTTTCTTTTTCCTGGTACTCAGCTCCAGCTGTGCAAAAGACAGGCTGTTCCGTCACTTATTTTAAAGCTGGGGAACAAGAAATAAGGTTGTAACTAAATTACAACAGACTCATTGATTTCTAGAAAGAAGACTGCCAATGTAACGAGATTCAGTGATGGTCTTATGGTCTGAATTCAAAGGCTGAGGCAGGAAAACTATTAGAGAAACATTTGTAAGTGCCAGTATCCCTGTTAACAAGTTTGTCCGCTATACTCATTAACCATACGTGCAGGAGATTAGTAATTTCTCTCTTAGACATGCAATGAATCTTTTAAATTGCTCAAGTGTATGCTTCATGAGCTTTCTGCAACTGTGTTTTGTGTGGTGTGTTTTCAAAGAAAATTTGATATATGCATGAAAGCTTTAAAATGCCTGAAATGCAAAGCATAGAGCTTTATCATAGTACCATAGATTCTAGGACATAAGATAAATATTATGAAGTCCTGTGGGTAGGAGGGTATTGTAGTAGGTTTCAGTTTGACAGAAATTAGCCTGTTTATTGAATGAACCTTTCACTACTCTGCTTCATTATATTGACTGGAAAAACTATGAACTCTATTCCATCATCTCTACTGGCAAGTAGTCTCATTCCTTGTCCCATTTTACCTGTAGGTGTTTTAAGTTTTGCTGTGGAAGAAGATGATCTAGTTGTGTTTTATTATAAGACCAGGCATGCTCAAGTGTGACCTACGTATCCTTCATCTTCATTGCATAGAAACTGGTGTATGGGAATAGAAGGCAGAGGAGGGACACTAGTGCACTCTTGGCTTTTGCCACATGGTGATTTGGCATCGCTGAGACACAGATTTGGACTAGGAAAATTGGAGTGTTCCTTGAGCCCTCAATTTAGATACACTGAGTAACCACATATATTGTGTTTGTGTGGCAAGATTTTGGTAGCAGGGATGGCTGCAGGGGTGACTTCTGTGAGAAGATGCCAGAAGTTGTTCCCATGTCAGACAGAGCCATTTCCAGTTGCTTCCAAAATGGACCCACCGCTGGCCAAAGCAGTGTTGATGGCACCTCTGTGGTAGCATCTTGTGCTTATTTCCCATTATCCTACTCAGATTTGGATGGACAATAAATTAAACTATCTTCCCCAAGTCAAGTCTTTTTTCCGCATGACAGTAACTGGTGAGTGGTCTCCGTGTCCTTAACTTGACCCAAGAGCAGACCCTTTCATTGTATTTTATCTAGTCTTTCCAGTTAACGATGGAGAGTGCTGGCAAGGCTTGGTGGGTACCTGGTGTCCAGCGAAGGTCAAAACACCACAAAACTTATGCTCACAGGCCTGACAGTGTCCTGGCAGAGCCAGGAGGGTTGGTTGGTTGTCCAAGCATAGCCTGGGTCAAGGTGTCTTAGCGGATGGATTGCAAGGCATGTTTAACCACTGCCTCCTGGCCACAGAAGCTCGGCCTCCGGGATGCATGAAGAGCTGCCTCCAGCACTTGATACCCCACAAAAATGCATTCCTTCCCATCCAGCTCTGCCATGAGGTGCTCCTGTCCTGTGCCACTCACAGCTTGCGGGGAAGTAGAGAGGGAAAAAAGGAGGCACACCACAAATTCTCTGTCCTGAAGTGCTCACACTGATGTTCATGCAGTGGGGATAGGGGATGGTCCCTGACCCAGTTTTTACAGGTTGGTGCAAGGTGGCAGTCAGCAAAGGGTTGCGCCTGCCTTTTCAGACTGTCTTTTCTTCTTAATCATAGAATCATAGAATAACCAGGTTGGAAGAGACCCACCGGATCATCGAGTCCAACCATTCCTATCAAACACTAAACCATGCCCCTTAGCACCTCGTCCACCCGTGCCTTAAACACCTCCAGGGAAGGTGAATCAACCACTTCCCTGGGCAGCCTCTGCCAGTGCCCAATGACCCTTTCTGTAATGAATTTTTTCCTAATGTCCAGCCTGAACCTTCCCTGGCAGAGCTTGAGGCCATTCCCTCTTGTCTTGTCCCCTGTCACTTGGGAGAAGAGGCCAGCTCCCTCCTCTCCACAACCTCCTTTCAGGTAGTTGTAGAGAGCAATGAGGTCTCCCCTCAGCCTCCTCTTCTCCAGGCTAAACATCCCCAGCTCTCTCAGCCGCTCCTCATAAGGCCTGTTCTCCAGCCCCTTCCCCAGCTTCGTTGCTCTTCTCTGGACTCGCTCCAGAGCCTCAACATCCTTCTTGTGGTGAGGGGCCCAGAACTGAACACAGGATTTGAGGAGCGGTCTCACCAGTGCCGAGTCCAGAGGGAGAAGAACCTCCCTGGACCTGCTGGTCACACCGTTTCTGATCCAAGCCAAGATGCCATTGGCCTTCTTGGCCACCTGGGCCACTGCTGGCTCATGTTCAGTCGCTGTCAACCAACACCCCCAGGTCCCTCTCCTCCAGGCAGCTTTCCAGCCAGACTTCTCCTAGTCTGTAGCTGCACAGGGTTGTTGTGCCCCAAGTGCAGGACCTGGCATTTGGCCTTGTTAAACCTCATCCCATTGGATTCTGCCCAGCGGTCCAGCCTGTTCAGATCCCTTTGGAGCCTCCCGACCCTCCAGCAGATCCACACTTCCACCCAGCTTGGTGTCGTCCGCAAACTTGCTAAGGGTGGACTCGATGCCTTCATCCAGGTCATTGATAAAGACACTGAACAGGGCTGGACCCAGCACTGAGCCCTGGGGACACCACTTGTCACTGGCCTCCAGCTGGAGTTAACTCCATTTCCCACCACTCTCTGGGCCCTCCAGCCAACCAGTTTTCCACCCAGGAGAGTGTGCGCCTGTCCAGCCCAGAGGCTGACAGTTTCTCAAGCAGAATGCTGGGAGAAACTGTGTCAAAGGCTTTACTGAAGTCCGGGAAGATCCATCCACAGCCTTTCCCTCATCCAGCAGCCGAGTCACTTTGTCATAGAAGGTGATCAGGTTATTTTGGTAAGTTTCTTAAGGACCAGGGTCTCTGCTGGGTTCACAGCATGAAGCCTCAGTGCAATGGCACGTGCTCTAGTCTGTTCTTGGAAGCATTGCACTGAGGTGTTGCAGCCCTCCATGTGCCAAGGACACTGGCTGCCCTGTTCTGCAGAAGCCTTGGCCATGGCTATTGTTTGGGAAGGTGACTCTACAGGGGTACAAGGCTCAACAGCGTGTTTCCGAAGCTCCCTGGGCCAGTCACTGAGCTTTATGAACAGCAACAGCAGAGCAGATAACTACAACAACTTTTTACCACAGCAATACTTTGGAGGTCTTCCTCTGCTCACAGGAGCCCTAGGGAGGGAACTGGAAAAGGCAGAAACACAGCGATCGGATGAACAAAGCAGCTCATGTGCCACAGGCACATGGGATTTAGTGGTTCACTTCACTTTACTTAGTTTCTTGGATTGGATCCAATTTATTGCAGTAACTTGTTTATCATTTACCATCTGTTTCATGTGATGTACAACAGTGAAAAGTTTGGCCTCTTCGGAGAGCATTTTGGTCATTTCTCATTATTTATTCATGACCCCTAGAGCTTAAAGTGACTTGAGTTATCAAAAATAGGACTTTTTGCCCGCTCACTTTTCATCATTCTTGCTTACTGTCAGAGAGTTTTTTGGCAGCCCAAGCAGTACAGGTGCTGCATTCATTTTACATTAGAAGATTTTTCGGCATGTTCAGAAGCAAGTATTTTGGCATAGCATTGAAATTCTAAATGTTTTATTTCCCTCAGCTATTGCAGCATGCCTGTGTTTAGATGCAAGCAAATATTTAAATGTAACTAACAAAATATTAGAAAAACTAGGAAAAATGCTTCTTTGGTCAAGATTTCAAAATACGAGACTTCTTTCCTGGCACATAATTTTAGAATGTTGCTTTAATAATTTATTTATAAGAGCCAGAGCTTCAATATGAGTGGAAGATTTTGCTACTGTTTCAAACATGAAAAATTTAGAAACACTTATATGCATTTCTGTGTATGCATATCTGCACATAACAGTGTCATAGCAAATAACTGCAAACTTATGCTGCTATTTATTGCCCTTATTAAGACATAACTTTTTATTGAGCAGTTAAGATTTGAGGCTCTTTAATTCATATAATGCCTGGAAGTCCTGCTGGCTGAACAGGAAGTTTTTCTGTTGAACTTTTCTAACATAACCAGAGGAATCCTAAGAACGTCACTGAGATTTCAAATAAAAGAAATTCAGCATGAAAAACGTAATGTTTCATAAAAACTGGAGTTGGGTGTAAATGAAAATTATAGAAGTACAGATGCATCTTGTAGAACATGACAGTTGAGAGGAAATTGCATTGAAACACTTCAGAAGTTAAACATCTGAACAGAGAAGACCAAAACCATCCCCAGAGTAGTGGCTAGATTATTTACATCAAGTGTAAATTGGGCCCTCTACACTGATGATAGGGTATGGAGCTTGAAAAGGGGATGAAAAAAGATGAATAGGAAACAGATGTCAGAAAGAATTTTTAGAATCCTGCATTTATGAACTACCTACTGGGCAGAGCAGTTAATGAAAAACATAGAGGAACAAGAAGAAGAGGAGAGAGAGACAGAGACAAGGGAGAGAGAGATTGACATCTCTTAGTTGCCACTTCAGAAAAATGAAATATCTGTAAGTGAACTCTGATGTCCCTAACAGTTCCTTTTATTCACTGCCACAAAGTGATGTAAATGGGCAATACTGAAACCATTTAATGCTTTCTCTTTAAATCTAGCTTTGTGTATCAGTCAAATTATAGAATCATTGAATGGTTTGGATTGGAAGGAACATTTGAAGATCATCTAGTCCGACGCCCCTGTAGTAAGCAGGGACATCTTCAACCACATCAGGCCCTATCCAGTCTGACCTTGATTATTTTTTGATAAAAAAATCTTTTTTATATCAAGTCTGAATCTACCCTCCTTTAGTTTAAAATGTTCAACGTATGCCAGTTTATTAAGATTGTGGAGGTCATTTCACTGCCACTTTTCATAATTACAGCTCTGGAAAGACTGTGCTTGCAGGACATCAGGGAAGCTAACTGCTGCTTGCACAGCACGATTGTGAGTCCTTAATGCGAGTGAAAAGGTTGGACTTGGCAGTGTGGAACAGTGCTCTGGCAAACTGAAAAAACGCAGTGGAAGGAGGAGCCTTGCTGGCTGTAGGGGTTCCTCTTTTCTTTTCATGCAAGACATTAGTACTATGTATATATAAAATATGTGACTTCCTGAGTGTGCATCTATAAAATAATACATCTGGGTGTGCATAAAAACATTTTGTATAGCTTAGGAAATTATAGATGTGGAAATAGTGGGGTTTAGCCTACATATAAATATGTATAAAATATATTTACATATATATATACTTCAAAGACAGATGGGGGGTTTTGAATTATACACTGTGCACTGTGTGTTCAGATAGAGCAGTGATTCAGAGCAGATTCTGAAGAATGGATGCATCATTTTTATACTAGTATTTCTAGAGATCTCCTAAAACCAAGAATAAGTAACCTTTGTATCATTTCAAATATTTTGAGGATCTGGCAGTTAGATATAGGGAATTATTTGTCCAGTTATTTCTCTTTTTCATGTTGGTTTAAGTGCCTTCATATATGGTACACCTTCAATAACAATGATATTCCTCCACATCTGGCAGTTTGTTTTCTCGTTTTGTATGGAGGGTAACATTGCAAGATGCCACTGTCACTTATAGCTCCTGATTATTTGTCACAAAACACAAATCATCAACAGAAATTGGTCACCCAACAGAAATACTCCCTTTTGGTTTTGTTTTTTGGTTTTGGTTTTTTTTTTTTCAAGATGAGTTTATTCTCAGCCTGTCACTTTTGGGCTGTTCTGGGTAAATTATCACTACTTCAAGATGACCCAGGTTATCCAAAATAGGTCTGAGACTTTCACAAGTGTTTGAGGGTATTTGAGGCTATGTGTCAAACTGCCTGTGGTAAGAATTTGTGAAATGTTTTTCCCAAGGTAAGGTTTCTGATTAGACTTAAAACATCATTTGCTGTATCCAAATATTTCACCTCAAATCTAGTGAAAGGATAAGCACTCACAAGAATGTCAGATGTTTTCTATAGAGATGAGAGCTTCAGCCGTGAGGTGTGGGTTTAAGGGCTCTTTTATGTGGCAGTAGAGTTACATAGAATTATTATGTGGATTCTGAGGTTCATACATGTCCTTGGGAGCAGGAGAACATTTTATGAACTTGACAGGAGCAGCTTGCCTGCATAGCTGGTAAGACTCACTCCATTTGAAAGCTTCCAGGACTGGTCTAAGCACTAAACTGCATGCTAGGTAACTGAAAATGTTATTTGGCTGTACTGAGATTTCTGCTTTTCACTAGACAAGGAAAAATGCTTTTTGGTCATTAAAATGGCAAAACTGACAACACTCAGTGAAATAGCATGTATTATTTGATTTTTTTCAAAGCTATGAATATTCTGGGAGTGAAATCCTGCCTCTTTTTTCCACTTTCAAAGGAAATAAAGCCAAAAATACCAGATGTTCAATGTATGTATCAGCTGTGTCACTTCCCTCCTTGCTATCCTGCCTTTGATGATACTGAAGAAAACTTGTTCCACTCACTCTGCAGAGTAGGTTCTCACCTGGCCCTGCTCACCTATGAAACTTCTGAAGGACCTCAAGACTTTAAATAGTTCATTTTCAGTGGCTATTCCATTCCTTTATGCTTTAGTTGTTTAGAAATTTATATACATTAATTTTACCTTTGAAGTCAGGACTTTTAAAAATGAGGAGCATTTTCTACTGAAATTCTGTCTGGTATGTTTGACTGGATATATCAAATTTCATTCAATATAGGCACCTTCTGTTACCATTGTTTGGTTCAAAGATAATAAAAATATCATTCTGGTTTCCCAGAAAGAGAAACCTTCATTCCAAAATTTATTCTTAGGGTACCATCCTTTGCTTTATTTGTTTTTCCAAAAGTTACATTTTGAAAGAAAGAAATATGAAGTGTTCATTTTTCCTTTTGTACTTTGGATTTATAATTGCAAAGCACAAATACACATGGGGAGAAACAGACCCTATATTTTAAATGTAACTGAAGTTTAATGATAAAACAGTTGAAAATATTGCAAAGATAATATTATTTGGTTTGCAGTTTGTTGTTGTTTTTCAGTTAGTTGATTTAAGGGCAATTCTTTGTTTTGTTTTGAGCTTTTTAGCTGGAAATTGTTATGCAGCAATGTGTAAAATCAGTGGGCCGGGTTGGAGACTGATAAATTAATCAAAAGTTTCCTGTGTTTTTTCCAGGATACTGCATGCTTTAGTTAAATGCCCAAGAAAGTGGAATTGCAACTATGGATCATGCTAAAACTATAATTTAATTTTATAATAATTTCAACTTCAAATCCACATGCTAGTCCGTGCCAGGGTAATATTTTATATTCACTCTTCACTCCAGTAAATTTTGCTCAGTGTTGAAAGCCACAAGTAACTGTGCACTGCTATTCTTCAATCACACTCTCTGCTTTGAGCAGAGACATTAAATATTGTCTTTCACTGTGAAAATCTGCAGTAAGTTTCAGCCTCTTGCCTATGTAAGTTAAGGCTGTAACTCAGGGTCTTGTTTACAAACCTGTAGCCAAATTCAGCGCCTGCAGAAGCAAGAAAATTTCACGAGTGTGTTATCTATACACGTTGTGATTTTGGTCCATTAAACCAGTGAGAGCTATACTCAGCTTTCCCCAAATCTAAATGTTCTGTAGCTGTCTTGTAATACAATGGGACAGTGTCTTTGAGGTCTTAAAGGTTAATTGCTGCAGTTTCCCTCAAGTTCAGCTGTACACCTAGACTGGTTTAAGAGGACAGTACAGTGCTTTTAAGTATTTTTTTTTTCATGCCTGCTTTTTCTGAAATTTTACAGATTTGATGTAAAACTTTGCCATTTCTAGGCACAATGATGAATCCTATTTGAAGTGCTGCTGGTAAGCAAAACTTCGCATTCAGTGTGGTAAAATAAGACAGAATTACACTTCTAGAGTTAGATGAAGAGTAATGCCATTATTTAGAAGTACACTCACAAGAATTAAAAAAAAAAACCTGCTTCTTTAAAGAAAATCAAAATGTTAGTGTCCTTAAAAAGGTTAATTCACAGAAGTACACAAATAAACTGTCTATTCTGTTCTCTTTGTGATGGAAATCTTAGCTCTATGCATAGCTGTGAAAACATTGTTTCTTAAAAATATTATTATATTAGAATATCTTTTCAAAATGGAGGCATTGATGTTATAACCTCTGTCTGGAACACCTTATATAATAATTAGGAAATGGAGACCAAATTGTGTAGCTGAGGAATGGGGTTGTAAGTCTTTATATGACTTAGGTAATACGTTTTCATTGAATCTGACTACACTCAAATGACACATATTTCAAAATATTTGAGACAACACATTTGAAATCTGCATAATAAAATTTTTACTGCGTCATCTGTTTAAACAGAAAGATTTCCTAAATAGGTGTGTCAGAGTAAATCAGCTTTCCCCATTTAAAGGCAACTTTTCAAGCCTGTAGCATAGTTCCTAAGTTTGAAATGTAAAAGTTTGCAAGCGTCTTGTAGAATCACGAAAAGGTGCTGCATGTCTGTATTCCACTGCAGAGTCATTGGGAAGTGTAGGAGAGCTCCTTCTAGGATCTGGTCTCGAACAGCAATTACATAAGGTGACCTGCTTCTCTTTCCAGACAAAATATGTTCTGGCAAGTCCGTAAGTGATTGTTCTTGAGAGTTAAGCCAAGAATTTCAAATGTGAGTACACACGGATTTGTAGTGATTCAGTGGGTAGACTTACACTACAGAAATTTCCAAGATTAATCCGAAATAAAACATATTTGTTCAACCTCACCTGTAAGGAGTAAGACTTGTTTTTATAAATTCATAAACTTTATCATACTACTTTATCAAATGGTCTTCTTTTCCCAAGTAGATTTGCAGTGATTCACAACACTGTTCAGGGCCATATTGATTTTTATTGGATCTGCAGGTCTCCAGAGTTGTAAGTAATGTATTGCTGATCCAAACCTTGTGGAGGTTTGTAAATTACCATGACTTGGACTATTTTGCACAGAAATTATTCACTTCCATCCGAGGGATTTATTCTTCATATTCATAGTTTCTCTATATGTTTTATTGAGTTTTTTTTAATATTTACCTACTATATAAAAAGAAACAGTAAAGCGGATACCATGTGACTCATATTGCGTTGTAATGCAGACCAGTAGATTGTATAAGTCGACTTATACAGCTGTATTTTCAAAAATACATTTACGTGTCTATTCTGAGAACACAGATCTGTTTACAAATGCACATATCAAAAATGAAAGATATGTTGGGATTTACAAAACCATATACATTTCAGGGCTGTAACTCTGCTTGATACCTTTATTCTGCAAAACCAGCCTGAAATTGGACTTGCTACAATATCTGGAATTCTTTCTATGCCAAATACTCATGTTTAAAAGAATCCAGAATAATTTTGGTCTTCACAGTTGCTGTATTTTTCTGTTTATAATTTACTAACATCTCTGAAGGAATTTCGCTATAAGCAATTTTTCTTCTTATACTCTCATGTGAATTCTGCAGAGATTTGTGTTTCTAATGAAAATTATGTTTAATTTTCTAGAAACTAAATTGGTAAAAACATATTTGTACCGTATTAGATATTAATGGTTGTAATGTTGACTTCCGCTTGAGCTTTGTTTGTTTGCTTTTATTTTCTCCAAAACTGAAATTATGTTGAAATATGTAATCTAAGGAAATAGATAAGTAAAAAATATAGGTAGAAGGGAAGGAACAGCAACATAGCATAGTGAGCAGTGGACAGAGAAGCCATGGAGAGTGGATGGAAAACAGGCATGATTAAAAGGGAAGACTAAAGTTTTGTCTCTTTCATGTATGTGTCCTCGCAGGTACATTGTAAGTTCTAGCAAGAGTTTTGAAAACATTTCAGGAACCAAATAATGATGATCTAGTGATGATACTCAGTTCCAAAAATGCTTCCTCTTATTGCATATCTTTCGAAAGCAAATAACACTGAAACCATGTTAGTCTAAAAAAACTGTTTTTTACAAGGAAACAGGAGAAACTCTTGACTGCTTGGCTGACTGTAGGCATATGTACTGTGGGGACATTCAAAGAAACAGTAAATGTGGAATCCATATTATGCTGTGTTTAAAATTGCTTTTCAGAAGACATACAGAAGACATCGTTTTTCAGCGGACACACAAAGTCTTAGTTTGAGATTTCTTTTGAGATTAGTTCTTTTATTTTATAACTACTGACTTAATGATATCAAAATATCATAGAGTTATAGACATAGAATGGTTTGGGTTAGACAGGACCTTAAAAATCATCTAGTTCCAACCTTACTCTTATGGATAGTAGGGCTTCTCAAAGCCCCATCCAAACTGGCCTCAAACACTTCTAGAATTTGAGAACTTTGAACAGTTATGTATTCAGGCATCAGAAAACAGAGGTGATTATGGATATTTTCTGTGCTGAGAGCATGTAAGCACTGGAGGCACATGCTCAGAGTGACCTGTTGTATCCATCCCTCAAAATGTTCAGATTTCTTTGGGGAAAGGCCCATAACTATCTAGTCTACATAAAGTCTTCTCTGCTTTGGATTGGACTCCACCTATTCCTTCCAGCTTCGTTTTTTTTCTCTGATTTTGTTATTTTAATTAGCTGGTTGTAGTTAACTAAAATGATATGAAGAAACTGGCTTAGGAAGTTACTGTCTATCCAGCTTCTATCAACATGTGGAGCTTCACTAATGGACAGTTACTACTAATAATGTCCAGTTTAATTATGAAATTCTCTCCAGAAGATATTTGAGACTGTTAATATATATTTTTCTAAACCATGCATTAAGCCTGCTTTTGCATAGAGATTAATGTACTATGAAAGTTAGGTATTGATGCATGTATATGCCATGGGCTATTTCAGATTTAGCTGTCTGTAGAAAGCTATGTTAGAATTCTCTCATGTATGCAGTGGTTCTGGATGGTTTGGTCTTGATTTTCTTAAATTAGTTGAAAAGTGGCAAATAGATGAAGTGTATATTTCTGTGCATCTGAATTTCCTTCACAAATTTGCAGACTGTGTTTTAGTCTTTATTAATAATGAGTATTGTCTGAAGTCACACATAGCACCATCCTTTTCCCTACTTCAAGGATATCTGCTCCAAGTATATGAGTCTGTCCCCTCAGGCTGTTCACAGAATGTATTCCACATTTGATTCAGTCTTCCCACCGCCACATACATTACATTCTTAATTTCGTTGCTTTGTGAATTGAAATGAAAACATCATGTTGCTATATCATCTGGACCATATGTCACTGTTATTTATGATTGGAGCGGAGAGAGTATAACCATAAGAATTTTCATTAGTTTTAGTTAATGACACTACCAGCTGTATTATGATTCAATATTCACTTGCTTACTTGAGTTATCACATAATAATATCTTTGTTCATAATCATGCCTTTCTTTCCCTTCCTTAACATACGAGCGTGCAAACATTCCTTCTGTTGCTTCAGTATTCATTAATATTGTCGGTGTTGTGTCTGTAGATGCTCTGGCCCATTGAATTCATTTTGGAGTGTTCCAAGTTAGTGACTGAGTGTGGGTTATGAGAGGTAGGTATTACATAGGAAGTAACTCAGTCAAAAAAAGGTGCTTTTTGGGGAGGTGGAAGGATGGTTATTTTTTGTCTAAAAGAAGTACTTCTTTTGTATTTCACTAATAAATGTTGTATAGACTGTTTTTTTTTCATATCAGTATACAAGGTTTGAGCAAAATATCATGTGTTCATTTAAAAAACACAGTCTTGCCCTGAGGAAGTTGAGGAACACAAAGTTGCATTCTATTTAGTCACCTCTGAGTTTGTTTGTTTCAATAGCATTTCAACATTTTTCAAAAGTATTGGACGCTTAGAGTTACTTTGCAAATATTACCAGTGCATTCCAGCAGCACTGGCATGCCTTTTTGACTTAAATATCACAGACAATAAAGCAGCCAGGTGATGTGGTGTGTTCTTTTTGCAGATTGAAATTATTGCAATTTCTGATGTAGCAGCAGGTCTTGTAGGGTAATTTTTCATGAAAGTATTCATTTACCTTGCAGAGAGAGAAAATCACAAGTACATGAGGTAATCCCAAAGTCAGCTCATAAAATTTTTAGGCTAGTTGAAAGATTATGAATTGTGATTAAATTACTATAGACAGCAGCTTAGGCTCTTTACACATACAGATGAATGCAAATAGGTGGAAATAGTTGAAATCTCAGCACTTTATTGCTTTTCAAGTCTCATACTACAGTGACTTGATTGACTTGAAACTAGTTTATGATTACTTCCCTAATCTAGAATTTTTTCTCAGGGATTCAGTCATCTGGAAAACTTATCTAGAGAAACACCTGAGGAAAAGATTATCTGGCCTTTTTTATTGCTCTCATCTGTAGGGGTATGTTTCTTTTATCTTTCTGTCTGTCTGTTTATCTATCTATGTAGTTGTTTATTAGTGGTCAGTAGATCCTGGAAGAGTGTCTAACTGGGATATATAACTTGCTGTCTTTTAGTACCATATAGCAAGAAGTCAGGACCTTACAAGAAATGCTGAACTTCCTTGTGCCTTGCAAATGCTAAAGTTAAAGTAGTCAAGAATACAAAATGAGGAGGCAATCGTACGATGATTTGAACTTTACTCTATAATGAGATTCCTATTTTGTCCTGTTTAATTTCATGGGGTAAATTGCTGTGACTATGTTAGGACATTTTATGTGTCTGTTTGACAGTGGTTATAACTGGTTTGTCTGTTCTTTATTTCATTTTAGTTTTGGGGTACTGTATTAGTACTGCAGGTACTGCAGGTAATGACGATAGACTGTGCATCCTGGGAGAAGAGAAAAGGGTCATACAGAGCAAGATGTTCGGACTGGAAATCATGGAACAGGCAGAGGACATTTAGCACTGTTACACTGGCAGACTCCAGAGAAGACACACTTATAAAAAACAGAAAAAGGAGGTTTTTTATGTTTATTGACTTGCAGAAAGCCACCAAAAAAGCTGAATGTAGATCAAGCCTGGATGGACATCCTGGCAAAGGGGAGATTTGTTCAAAATCATTTTTATTTTGATCCATCTCACGCAATGGATCCGAATTGTCTTTTCTGAATCTTGCCTTATTCCAGGGACCCTACTGAAACCTAACATTAAAAAGTGAAAGACCTTTGGTGTTTGAAGTAGTTTAAGGGAGACATTGGCAGATGTGCCCGAAAGATACATCCAATTTCAGATCCTGAGAGAGCGTTTTTCTGCACTTAGTGCCCTAGGGTAGCTGTCAAAATCCTTTTGGGTAGCACAGTATTAGGATGGAAATGAGTAGGGAGCAAGTCTGGTTTTAGAGTAAAGTGTCTGTGTTTGTTTATAATCCTGTTTCATCAGAATTTTCCCATCACCTGTAGTGAGTCATTAATTGCATTCATGTTCTGTCTTGCTCAATGACTCATGCATTATTTTCTGAAAAAGTTGCATAGTTTCAGTAGAAGGAATGGATGACAATCCCATAGTCAGGGTAATTTGCAGACTGGAAATTGTTGTTGTTTTCTAAATAGAAGACTGAGGTTAAAGACATGTCACAGGAAGGAAGTGAACATGCTTTTCTCACTACTGGATGATGTTTTAACATTTAAAATCTGCTTTCGCTAATTTCTTCCTCTCCTCTCCCTTTCATTTCTTTTCTGTGTGCCTACTTTGGATGCATTTCAAAAGTTAAAAAAAGGACAATCACTTCACTTTAAGCAAAACTAACCTCGTCAGTTTTCACTAGGAAAATCTGTATTCACAGGGAAATCAGGTACAAGAATGCATGTTTCTGAATGCCAGTCAACCGTGAATGTCAGCTGGGGAAAGTGTCTCAGCCCTGCAGAATACTTTTGCTTGTCATCAAGACCCAAAATATGTAAGGTAGCAAGCTGCTGCTTGCAGTAACTAAAGGCATCTCCAGGATTCAGAAGTCACTAAATGCACGGATTTCAGGGTAGTAATTTTGAATTTTGTACTTACATTGTTTTCTGGGCATCTGTGTCATGAGGTTTAGCTTGAGGCATGCTAGATAGGACTTCATTTGAACTTCAGCTCACCCTTCTAAGATAAACTACTGGGTTTGTACTGCATGGATACCCAAAATCCCAATAAACTTTGGAAAACTGCAGATATGTCTAAGAATAAAACTCAAATACTTCCTTTTTGCCATTCTTCACTTTGACAAAACAGTGTTACTGGCTGCTCAACATTACTGGAAGTGATTGCTTTTTGTTGAATATTTGGCATAATATAGTTGAAATTGCTTTGCATGGAACATATCTTGTAGAGATTATACTTTCAGTTGGCTGATACCTTATACCTGCCTATAAAAGCAAAATTGAAGTCATGATGTGACATTTTGTTTTCAGGTACTATCCTGTGTCTTGGGAGTTTTAGTTGAGAATTCACAGTGTGCTTTTTTTATAAGAATCGATTAATAAAAATTTCTGTTCTGGATATTGACTTAAGACTCACATAATATTGTTTTGATTGGCTTAGACCTGTATTTTTATATATGCAGTCAGTGTGAATTCTCTCCTAAAGACTTATGGTGTAAATCAAAATACAGTTTGAACCAACCAGACTTTTTCACTTCCTATCTTCTGATATATTTTGTTTGCCCACAACTTAAATCCACCCTTAGTGGTAATACTGCAAAAAATTCTGATACCAATCATATGATTTAATGACAAAAGGTCTATTCTGGCAATTTCGTTGTGTCTCTTCTCTATCCTGGCTCACTGAAACTGAAGACTGGGTTTTGGGAAAGATGGTGCTCAGATGAGCATCACTACCTTCAAATGATGCCGCAGCCAAATGAGAGCTTCATTCTCTTTACAAATCCCGTAGGCTCTCAGAAGCTCCTCAGGCAAAGGTGTCTGCTCAGTGCTGCTTATCTGTAGCCACCACAGGCAGCTGTGATATATGAGTGGGGTGGGGGCCAGTTCTACATCTCATCCTTGCAGGTGAATGCTCTTGAAGCCTAAAAAGTACCTGAGATTTCTCTTAACACGCTGCGCTTGCGAGTTCAACAGACTATTTTGTCTTTGAACACTTTGTATTAGAAATCCCTGTGAAAATACTGCACACCATTTATACAACTGCTGCTGGGCCCTGTGGGGCCCAGAAACCTGTCAGACTGTATATTAAAATCCTGAACAAGAAGCCAATCTTGCAGCTTCCTTCAGAATAAGTTATAGGACAACATTTTTTCCTTTCTGAGATTTGGGGAATTGGTGGAAAAACAGTAGACACTGTTTGCATGTAGTTGATTTATGCAGTTTTCTCATTGCAGGATCACCAGGAAGAATGGGAATAGCACATTAGTTTTCCTTCCCTTGGGAACTAGCCAGGTCGGGTAGAAAACACCATAAGCAGTGGTTTAGGGTTTTAATGAGGGTGGATTTAAGGTCAACTCTGATCAGAGCAGTGAATTAATTCTATAGCAGAGATAAACTTCAGGTGCTCCACATTTCTAAGTTTATATACATAAAAAGTGAAAAACTGTGAAAGGAAAATTTTCCAGAATTTTATTTACTAAGAAAATAGTTTAAATTAAAGTATTTCATGTCAGCTGAGAGGTGGTTACATGTGACAAATTAGCTTTCCTCCATGTGTCTCCAATACAAATAGAGAAACATGGTTCAAAGTCCGGAACACCTTTAAAATATATACGTGATGTAATGTGTAATGTGACACTAGGTGTATAAAATGTAGACATTTGGAGTGAGTACAAACCACTTTCAGCCCTGTGGCTGTGGTCAAATTGTACAGTTAAAAAAAAAATCAACAAACCAACAACAAACTTATCTGTTAAAATTATACCTATTAGAAAAATGTGAATTATTGAAGTTCAAGTATAAGAAAACAAAATTTTTCCTTTTGCTATTCTGATGATCAGATACTATAGCATTTACAGAAGACTACAGGCATGTGAGTATGCCCATATGTTCTTTCTCATAGTAAAAGTCTTGTATGATCTACAAATTCTTGTCTGTAGACGTGTTGCTGACTCTTTAACTAGTCGAAATTTATCTTTCATAGAAATTTGGTAGTGAAGTAAAAAAGCATAGTCTCTAAACAGAATTATGATTACTAGGAAGTTCCAGGGTGATCAGTGTCTTTTTTGGTACTCAGTCCAGATAGCAGGCTTAAGTTTGTTTTGAGAAGTCTTATTCTATCTTCATATTATAGAATCATAGAATCATAGAATGGTTTGGGTTGGAAGGGACTCTGATACTTATTATAATTAGTCTTCGTAGGCTAGTACTATAGAAAGTAAGTTTAAAACATTGAAATTTTAAGTAACCTAAGCATTTTTTAACTAAAACCTGTGCTAAATATCAGAGCATATATTTTAATCCTCTGCAGTTATTTGCAGTTAGGTATTCTATAAATAAATTATGAAATACAGTATTTAACAAGTTCTGGCCCTTTGTTTAATTTGTATAGTGGGTGCAAAATGTGAAGGCTTTATGACTTTGAACTACACCTTAAAGTGTTTAATGATGTTCAGTCATTAAAATCTCATCTAATTTTCTATGTTCAACCTAGGATTCCATGCCGTAACCTTCTTAAAATTAATGGATAATCCTCCTGTGCACTAGGATTTGAGTATCACTGTTTTATGTATTTTGAGCAATAATTAGTGCTGTGCCATCTGACACCAAGGCCGTATTGCAGTGTTACAGATGATGAACTTTGCAGTTTAGAAAAGAAACAGATTTGTATGCATATCTCAGAATTTTTTTTAAAAAAGGGAAAAAAGTCAAAACTTGGAAATAATATTTTCAAATACTGTTAAGGTTGTGAAATATATATAAATGTCATATTCTACAGGAATGTTACTTGGACATAACTGTATCTATTTTTCTTTTTTTTTTAATTTAAATTGCAGCAGAGTATTGATTTTATATACTAAGAAATCAGAATATTCCACTCATTTTCTTCCATAAACCCATTATTTCTTTGAGATTGAACTGAGCCATGAGAAACACTGCATGATCACTGTATTGTAATGAATGTGCTGTAGGAAACTGTAGTGGTTTCAGCAACTGTAAGAGATCTGACATACTTAAATAAAACAAGTTTCTGAGTGCAAATCGGCTGACCCCACACAGGGAGCACTGCATCATTCTTCAGGAGCTGCAGGAGGAAGTTAGAGGAGAGGCTAAATGGCTTTTCCAGAGACCCTTGAGAGTATATAAGCAAGATGAAGGAAATGACAGAAAGTATAGAAGGTGAATCATTGACTGTGTAACTGGTGAACATTATAATGTTGTAGGTCACTAGGGAGTAGAGATATAAGGAGGTGGTGTGTGTATGTAGAGAACACGCTCTTCTCTCCGAAGCTTCATTGGAACAGTCATTGGGCACTGAACAGTGTGAAAGCAGAGGACTGAGCAGATGTATAGAAAACACAACTGATATGAATTAGAAATTGAAGAAATGACAGTTAAATGACTGTTATAAGTGCTTGGAAACTGAACAGCTGGCAAAATAGAAAGGAAAAAAAAATCCATTTGTTGAAATAAATTGAGTATATTTTTAGCATTACCTAAACTTATGGTTTGCATAACTAGAACAGTATGTTCTGAGGTTATCACCTCCCTAATGTGTAACAGATTCATACATATTATGTGTCAATAAAGACAGAGATACCAAAATTTAGAATACATAATTCTAATGTATGGATCACAAATGCTTATGGAAGAATTAACAGAGAGATTAAAAGAGAAGAAGTGAAAAAAATCTTTTAGGCTCATCTGTACATTCATGTTTTTTAACAGTGTCTGAATCGCTCTTTTCAGGAAAAGATCAGAAACATTGGAGTGCCTCCTCGTCACTCAAAGTAGTCATGGAACAGTACTGGAAAGATAACAAGTTGGCAGGGTTTTAAGATTATGAATTTACATTTCCATAGAGAGAAAATGTGCGTTTTTCATAAAGGAAAATAGGAAGCATCATGTGGTAACAATATATTTCACCTCTGTTGAGTAATGTCTTGATGGAAGTATTTCAGTCAATGCTGTTTCTGATATATACTGAGACTCACCAGGCAGCTGGGATAAGGAATGCTGCTGGAGTGGGGACAGCGCACCCCAACCAGCTGTCATGACCCCTTAGCACACTTTTAAGCATAGTTTTCTTCATTGCAGAAAAGTTAAATGAGAATTTTAAATATCATGCACCGTGATTAGTGTGCTGGTTATTTCTTATAGGATCTAACATTAGGAATTATGTTTTACTTAATACGGATAACATAAATAACCTTGGATTTTCCTTCTAATTCCATCTCAGTTAACAGGCCATTATTTCAAAACCCGATTAAACAAAGGGGTTTTATCTGTTTAATCCTGTAGTTTTCTGAGGAAGAACTTTGTGGTATTGTCTTGATCAAGATAAAGAGCATATTGATCATCCTTCAAGACCTTTCATGTTACTTCTTTTTGATTGCCTATTTTTTAAAGGAAAAAAAAAAATCTGAGGCACCATCATCCCACTTAAGTTTTTGTGCTGCTACTGTTTGACAGCTGTAATAAAATAAAATTATTACTAATTGCTTCTACGCATAGATTTATTAAAGAATTACTATCTGAACAGCGAAAGACTTGTATTTCAATTAAAATTTCTAAAGTAGAAACCACATTTTAGTTACTGCTGATGCATTCTTATCAGTTATTGATGTGTTCGGCTAACTTAATCAGTTCATACTTTTTGAAATTTCCTATTTATGGGAGCTATTCATGGGGTAAAAGAGGGAGGATGATACATGGAAAGAATTATTCACCTCTAATCTCTGCTGTAGAAAACCCTTGCAAACAAGATAATTCCCTTTTTAAACTAGTGTATAGTTTGACTTCAGCCCACAGGCAAGAAGGAAGATTTGCTTTTTGGGTTTCTATCTATAGCTCTACTGCTATATTTCTATTACCACTAGAAACATAAGAAATACAGCTAACACAGTACTGATCTTAAAATTCGAGCCATCAAAAAGAAAGCAAAGATGGCAATTATATTTTTCCAGTATTGTCACCATCTGAGGTGGCCACCATGCTGCATTATTTCAAGAAATGCAAACCAGCAGGGTGCAAAGTCTTCATTTGTATGCATCCTGTTAAATTGTAACTCAGGAAGGAAAGCCAGTGTGTTTGACTCATGCTGAAAGTAAAACATGGACTCTGTATTTGTATTGCCAAAATGAAAATCTGAAATCTGTCATTCCTCTCCGCATTTAGACATTCTAGCTGACACAAATCCAATTGTTTGTTATTCTCATAAATAAAGCGTGGGACAGATGTGCTAGATTTACAAAGTGCTAGAGAAGAAAATGGTATTTGTAGACTGCCTCTCTTTTTCCCTCTGTTGCTAGAGATAAGAGAATCCAAATTGAGTTGCTTCCTCTGCCTGAAGTGTTTTGAACTTGGAGTTTCCCTGTGTCTGAAGCATGCCCTGTGTTTCTGTGTGGAGCAATATGACTTCAGCTGCTCCTGGCCATACCTCTTGCTTCTTTTTTTCCTAGATTTTCCTAGAGGTATCTGCTGTGAGAAAGGAGAGAGTGAGTGCAGAGATAGTTGTGTTTTGGAAAATAACTAGTGTATGCAATTCCTGGAGGATGGATTGAACTCCTGAAACCTCCACAAACACATACCCTCTTCAGTATGTCTGAAAGACTTCTCTCCAGTCAGAAAGAGGGGGTGAAGACTCTTATTAATTTTCCACCTCTTACCTCCCGATCCCTTTAGGGAAAGCTATGGTCCTTTCATAACTCGGTTACCTGATGCTCATTGCAGGAACAAAGGCAGATGAGTATCTTTTCACCTACTTTTTGCTGGAATATGTTTAGACATTGCCTAAAATAGTCTAGAATTTGGTTCACAAAGAAAACTGAGTTCACAGTTATACTGAGACTTTTAATAGAAGATTGCAGGAGGATGCAGATAGCAATTTACTACTCATCACATACTCTGTGTTGGTGGGAGGAGTGGTAAGACTTCACTCAAAGTGGAAGCTGGTGTCGTGGAAAAAGGCTTTTCAGAAGTGAGCTGTCAGTTTGTCATTTGTCCATTATATACTTTGCAGGTTTGACATGGTATGTGAAGATTTTATTACATCAGCAATGAGCTTTCAGCTGTGATCAGTACAGTGATTTATATACCCACACACTAAGAGCTTGTTCTCTTTCTTCTGGTGTTTCTGTTTCCTTGTTCTGTTATTGGAAAGAAAACACTTTGATGCAGGTAAAACAGTTTGCAAAGGTAATTTTAACATCTTTGCTTTTAGTGATACTTACACGTCAATGCCTTTTTTCTTTTATCTAGGGAATGTATTTTGGATGTTAAATATTTCTTTGTAAGCAGTTAAGTATAGACTTCTAATTATTGATATGGATGACACAGTTTATTGTGCTGGGACGTATTTGTGGCTATGGAATATAAGTATTGGAAATAAAAGCAAGCTGTTCTAGTTTTCTTCATTTATAAGTTTTTGTAGTGCTCTTGATTAGAGGCTCTTTTTGGCTTTAAAGTTAGGAGGCTCTTAGATAACTTCAAGAAAGTTTTATCTGGCCAAAGTTCCAGCTTCTCTTGTTGGGTTTCCAAGGGAAATATAAAGTATTTTTATTTTTTATTGTTATTTTAATTAGCTAAGAATTACCAGTAAGTGCTTCTCTCCATTGTACTGTCCAAAGCACAATTCTTGGTGCAAAAAAAACCCCAAAAACCTCTCCAGAAAACCTAAACCCAACCCCAAAACAGAACGCATTATGACTAGACCCAAGTTCAGTTTGCAAGGAAATTATCCAAATTATGGATTCAGCAAGCTTTCTTTCCTCTTTTGCTTCTGGATCCATTGCTTTGTCACACAATGCTGAAGACAAGGTGCATGCTGTCGTTACCAGGCTCTGCCCACTGATGTCTAAAATCATGTCTGGTGTTTACAAAAAAGTCAAGAAATTTCATCAAAAGGTGAATGTATGTTTTGATGACTTAATTTGCTTAAATTTTATGATAATGCATTTTTTTTGTTTTCTTAGGTGTGGCTTACTGCACCATCAGGGCAATTGAGAACCCACTGTGTAAATTCCTGTATGAAGTTTCATTGTAGTGACCAAACTGCTGCTTTTCACCAAATGTATTTAATTTATCCTGTTGTTATTTTTGATACAGCAGTGTCATATGTGTTGGACAATTCTTTTCCTGAAGTTTGCCACACCTTAAGTAAATTGGTCTTTCGAATTGTTGATACATGGTCAGTGCCTTAGATAGGCACTATTGTCTGTCTAAACTGACACTACTCCTTTTTTATGGAAATTTTAGTATTGAATGAAGGAGCAGAGGGAACAAGTATAGCTCTGTGAAGTCAAAGATGATCTACTTGTCAGTGCTATCTTTTCCTCTTTTTTTTTTTAAATTTTTTTCTGATAAATAGGTGGTCATTTGTTATCTTTCTGAGACCTCGTGTTGTTTTTAGTTTTATTTCTTGAATTTCTATTCACTCTTAAAGTTTCTGTTTCATGGAAAGGAAAGGGAGACACTGGAGAAATCACTGGGGACACACAGACATCTGGAGAACATCAAAACAGTGATGATTTCCTATGACTTCAAGAGAAGAGATCAACTCCCCTTGCAAGGTCATGGCAGCAAAAATAGGTTTGTCTGAGGCACTGGGATTAGGTGTGAGAATTTACTTGGTTTTAAGCACCAGAAATAACTTTAAGGGACTATAGGGTAGGATTTAAAGAACGATGGTGTACAAAATAGAGTAAATTCAGAAAATCTGAAATTTCTGCATATGACTTTTAACTGTAACCATAGACTTTATAAGATTTGGCAATCTTTGTTCAAGATTAAGTACTTTCTGCTAGTGACTTTGAGTAGTTCAGCAAAAGCAAACCATTTCTGGATGCATCGATTGCAAAAAACAGAACCAAGAGTCTTTGCTGTGTATCGTGACAGATAGAAAGTCCATCTTACTTGGAAAAGAATTAACAGTGATTTTGGCCATCTGTCCTGTGCAGAGGAGGAAATGCTTCCATAGATTTTTCAAATATACAGAGTACCATCTGTGACTTATCTGAAGAGCTGCAAACTCTCTTAATTTGAACTGTGGCTTGGAAAACAATATTGGAGAGGAATGTAGCCAACTCAGTGGGCACACAGTAGATTCAGTTCTTCAAACATAATTCCTATCCACGTAGCCCAGAGCATGTACCACTGCTCTGATTGGAATCAGGATTTCTTCAGCAAGCTTTGTTATATATCTGACTAACTGATTTAGAGAAATAGTTCCAGAGATTTTGTTCTTGTATTCAGCCTCACAGCAGTCCATCAAAATGACTAACCTCTTTGGCTAACAACTCACAGAACTGATGGCCCAATAGTCTGTGGTATTTTATTGGCCAAACAAAGTCTTCAAGGCCTGAACTTAATGTGCAAAGCACTGCACTGCACAGTTTGCCAGAATCCTTTTTCTGAGTAGCATTAACAGGAAAGTTTAATGGGCTGTATTTGAACTCTGAGCTGCTTCTGTTGGCCTGAACACTGTTTTTGTTAAGCAAATCACTCCAAAGCCAGATGAGCATGGATACTTGTGTTGAAGCATGGATGGCCAGCAATTTTCAGTCAACAAGCCAGTCTGCACTGGCAAAGGTCTTGAGGTTTGCTAATGTTGATATTGACAAAAAAGTGAAAAAGCACAGCCAACCAAAAAAAAAAAAAAATCCAACAAAAAAAAAAAATTATGTTTGTGGTAAGCCAAGCATATTTGGTGGGCATTATTAAAAGTTGAAGGCCAAGATAGAATCATAGAATCATAGAATCATAGAATAACCAGGTTGGAAGAGACCCACCGGATCATCGAGTCCAACCATTCCTATCAAAAGATGCTTTATGGCTTCTAAATTTTCCTATAATGAGGAAAGAGATGTGATAATCATCTCCTTTTCCTGATGGGTTTCACCATACGCTGTTATATGTGCAGTTGAAGTAGTTCTTTCCTACCTTTTTTCAAATGTAGGTTTTGATAGGTATGTCTGTGCTGATAATTGAGAGAAAGCAAATTCCGTGAAGGCTAAGTGGAGGTAAAATTTATTGCTGTTTGATGGTGCCATCTATTTTGTATCAAATAGTACACTTCACTAGAGCTGGATGGAGAAAAACAGTGATCACTACATTTTTTCAGAAACTAACGTTTCGTTCAAGTGTAGACTTTCAGACATTCAGCTTAAAATGGTTTAAACAGTATGTAGAACTAATTAACCTGTGGCAGACTTGCAAAATGAGAAGTTTGAATGTTGATCTTAGGTTTTTTTGCCTTTTTCCAAAAGTCCCCATAGTTAATTATTTATTTCAAATATGGTGTTAGGTCACACCAATGTGACAGAATTCTGGAAGCTCATTTTTAGGATTACTAAAAATAAATCAAAATATGTAGTTCTTAATGCCTAAGAAAAAGATTAATGCTGATATTTCTGCCTTTTAAACATCATTTGCATATGGTTTGTTATGTTTGGAGTGGTGGATAAGTGGGAATAAGACAGCCAATGAGTACATTTTAAGGGAGGATGCACGGAAGCTTCTGTTGTTTTATACACAGGTGTTGAAATAGCAACTGACACCACTTAAAACAAAATTTTGGATTGCATCATTGTATATTTGCAAAAGTTTTAGCTTTGTGTGTCTATTTTTATAATCTAGAGAGCAAATACATTCCAGTAAAGTAGGTACCACTTCACAGATCAAATCAGATCTCTTTACTAAGGTTTACTTTAAGCGTACTTGAATGTTCACAGAAAATACATAGTGCTTTCCACAGGGAAGTTCTTCCATACATCTTCAATGTAAATGTTCTGTCAGGTTGATCTCTTTTGTGTATATTGTTGCTTAAAGTACAAGACATATGAAGATGCTAGGTAATTTACTGGTGCTTAGCTATGTTGAGTTTTTTCACTTTCCAGTGTGAGAATATATTCAGTTATATTTTTGGAATCTTCTGCTCTTACCATTCATTTTCTCCCTGATATCATTATTTCCTTGGCACCTCGAGAAAGCAGCTGGTTAAATCTTGGTAAATGAATCACTGTGAGCCCTTAGACACATTGGCATATTTTGGAAGAACAGGATAATTTAGATTCAGTAATCTCCATATCTCTACTGGCAGTGAATTTTTTTTTCGTACATGGCAAAACATTTGTCCCAAATGATAAAGAGAAAAGTAAATCCCATAAAGCACTTGTTAACAAACAGCATGTTGTCAACTAGAATTTTAAGTTATTTCATCCCTCAACAGGCAGCCAAAGTATTTACAGATGTTTTCTGATGTCTTTTAAGCCATTTTGGCTTGCAAAGTAGGCCTAAAGCTACAAGGCCACTGGGTTGCTTGAGTAATTTAAAAGAGATGAAAGATCAGTAAATGTCAAAAAGAAAAAGGAGAAATATTGATAGTTACATTGTCTCCTACATGGCTCCTTCTACCCATATACTTTTTTTTTCTTTTTTTTAAAGAAGAAAGTGGAGGACTGCCAGCTCACTTATTATCCATCCTTCCTAGCTCCAGGCTGAATGAGAAAAGGTTACACCTGTCAACTGGAAGATGAACTCTGGGGAGAATGATTTTCAAATCATTTGCATGTCACTTTAAGACATATAATTATATAAAACCCTCTAAACTCTATAAATCAAAACATAAAACTCAAAGTTTTTAAGGAATAGCAGATGCAAGTCCTTTAAAGCATTTAACTATTCTGCATGAACTCTAACTTGTCCTGATACTAATATCCGTTCCCCTGATTGATAAAAGTTGGTTGTATTTTTTCTGTTGGCATCTAGATTATGCCATACGCTGAAAGAAATGATTTTTACTCAGTGAGTCTAGTTCAGAGAGATTGTATTATCATCCTGGTTTTTGGTACATAGTGAGCTTCAGGAACTGACTGATTTAAAAGTACACCACAAAAAATATGAATTTTCACAAGTGAAAAACACTGACACATATGGGGTGTTGGGTGGTGGTGTCTTTTCTAACCTGTCAGACTTCTCATGTCTTTTAATTTCTGCCAACAAGTAGAATGTAAGAAGGCAATGATGGCAGAGTCCTTACATTAAGCAAATAGGTAATAGGCACAGCATTAATAGAAAACTTTCCAACATTAGACATTGGATGTGACATTCGTTGGCAACTTATTGAAAATACAAAGCTATTCATACTTAATGTTTTTGATTCATTATTTGCTTACCGTGGCATTGCTTGTGTTAAACTAGATAAATAAACTTTGTAACCAGCTCCCTAAGTGCAATACTAGCTAATTTTTCACTATTCATTAGAAATAATAAATTGCTTCTGTTAGGGACTTAGCTGTCTGTTGCATTTCTCTCTCTCTTCCTAATCTTTGTTCTACCTCAATTTGACACAGATGTGCATTCAATCTAATTAATGAAATTTTCTTTGACTCAACCTGAAAATGAGGGCAAAAATAAGGGCAGAAAGATTAAAAAATTGCCAGATATTATCTAGCTCTTATGTTTAAGAGCCTATTTTTAAATAAAACAAAAAAAAACCCCTATGCAGTAAGAATGACATAGTCAAGCATCTCCAGCCTTCTGATATTCAGAGAAGTATGCTTCAAAAAGCAAATTTTTGTTCACCACTAGCAATGTAGGGTTTATTTGTTTCTGCTGTTTAAAGAGTATAGAGGGCCCTCAACAAGCATCAAAACGCTTGTAGGTTCAGTGTTTCAGAGTATTTACGTTCTGAAAAGAAGAAGCAGAAATCTGTACCAAGAGAAAAGGATGGAGTCAAATAAAATGCTCCTAATTTGTAAAGTATGGATTAAAAGTATTGCTCAGATCTCAAAGGAAATCGGCAGCAAAACTTGAAAGTGGACCTGAATTTCCTGTTACATAGTTAATTGCCTAATATGCCATCCTGGCTCTATGGTTTAATTACTGTCACTTGGTATGGATTATTTCAGTAATCCCTCATAAAATAATATTAAATACTTCCTGTACTAAAAGACCTTACAGCTAAACAATTGGTATCGACTGTTCAAGAAACATCACCAGACATTGGAATGACTGTCAGTATATAAAATTATTTTCTATAATATCATTAGCATATCTCTTCTAGGGATGTAACTAAGCTGGTGTGACTACTTCTATATAGAAAGACCCAATCTGGCTTTCACATGGGTTGCTAAGCTACTGTTTTTAGTACAACTGCAGTGGCCACTTGAACTGTGACTTTGAATCATAGAATAGAATCATACAATAACCAGGTTGGAAGAGACCCACCGGATCATCGAGTCCAACCATTCCTATCAAACACTAAACCATGTCCCTCAGCACCTCGTCCACCCGTGCCTTAAACCCCTCCAGGGAAGGTGACTCAACCACCTCCCTGGGCAGCCTGTTCCAGTGCCCAATGACCCTTTCTGTGAAAAATTTTTTCCTGATGTCCAGCCTAAACCTCCCCTGGTGGAGCTTGAGGCCATTCCCTCTTGTCCTGTCCCCTGTCACTTGGGAGAAGAGGCCAGCTCCCTCCTCTCTACAACCTCCTTTCAGGTAGTTGGAGAGAGCAATGAGGTCTCCCCTCAGCCTCCTCTTCTCCAGGCTAAACACCCCCAGCTCTCTCAGCCGTTCCTCATAAGGCCTGTTCTCCAGCTGTTCACCAGCTTTGTTGCTCTTCTCTGGACTCTCTCCAGAGCCTCAACATCCTTCTTATGGTGAGGGGCCCAGAACTGAACGCAGGATTCGAGGAGCGGTCTCACCAGTGCCGAGTCCAGAGGGAGGATAACCTCCCTGAACCTGCTGGTCACACCCTTTCTGATCCAAGCCAAGATGCCATTGGCCTTCTTGGCCACCTGGGCCACTGCTGGCTCATGTTCAGTCGCTGTCAACCAACACCCCCAGGTCCCTCTCCTCCAGGCAGTTTTCCAGCCAGACTTTTCCTAGTCTGTAGCTGCTCAGGGTTGTTGTGCCCCAAGTGCAGGACCCGGCATTTGGCCTTGTTAAACCTCATCCCATTGGTCTCAGCCCAGCGGTCCAGCCTGTTCAGATCCCTTTGGAGCCTCCCAACCCTCCAGCAGGTCCACACTTCCACCCAGCTTGGTGTCGTCTGCAAACTTGCTAAGGGTGGACTCGATGCCTTCATCCAGGTCATTAATAAAGACATTGAACAGGGCTGGACCCAGCACTGAGCCCTGGGGAACCCCACTTGTCACTGGCCTCCAGCTGGATTTCACACCATTTCCCACCACTCTCTGGGCCCTCCAGCCAACCAGTTTTCCACCCAGGAGAGTGTGCGCCTGTCCAGCCCAGAGGCTGACAGTTTCTCAAGCAGAATGCTGTGAGAAACTGTGTCAAAGGCTTTGCTGAAGTCCAGGAAGATCCATCCACAGCCTTTCCCTCATCCAGCAGCCGAGTCACTTTGTCATAGAAGGCGATCAGGTTAGTTTGGCAAGACCTGCCTTTTGTGAACCCGTGTTGACTGGGCCTGATCACCCGGTTCTCTTGCATGTGCTTCATGATCGCACTCAAGATCACCTGCTCCATGACTTTCCCTGGCACTGAGGTCAGACTGACAGGCCTGGAGTTCCCTGGATCCTCCCTGCAACCCTTCTTGTAGACGGGCACAACATCAGCCTCCAGTCCAGTGGAACTTCCCCAGTCAGCCAGGGCTGCTGGAAGATGATGGAAAGGGGTTTGGCCAGCACATCCGCCATCTCCTTCAATACCCTTGGATGAATCCCGTCCGGCCCCATAGACTTGTAGCTGTCTAGTTGGGCTAGCAAGGCTCTGACCACCTCCTCTTGGATCATGGGAGCCTCATTTTGCTCCTCTAGCTCCTGGGTTTGTACACAGACGGAACGACTTTCTTTACAATTAAAGACTGAGGCAAAGAATGCATTAAGCACCTCAGCCTTTTCCTCATCCCCTGTCACTGTTGTTCCTTCTGCGTCCAATAGGGACTGTATGGTCTCCCTAGTCCTCCTTTTATTATTTATATATTTATAGAAGGATTTTTTGTTATCTTTCACAGACTTTGCCAATCCGATTTCTAGTTGAGCCTTAGCCCTTCTGATTTTTTCTCTACACAGTCTCACTTCCCTCCTGTAGTCCACCCAAGAGGCCTGTCCCTTCTTCCAGAGCCCATAAACATTTCTCTTCTTCTTGATATCAGTCAAGATCTCTCTGTTCAACCAAGCTGGTTTTCTCCCCTGCCAGCTTTTTTTCCGGACCACGGGGATGACTTTCTCCTGAGCTGCTAGGATTTCCTTTTTGAAGAGCTCCCAGCCCTCATGGGCTTCCTTGCCCTTAAGGACTGTCTCCCATGAGACTTCACCAACCAGCCTTCTGAAGAGTTCAAAGTCTGCCCTCTGGAAATTTAATGCTACTGTCCTACTAACCACCCTCTTCACCCTCTTCACTTCACCTAGAAGTCATCACCTTGGATGTGACCTCACAAACTGTAGTCTAACTAGTTGCAGCCTTGTGGATATTGTCCAAGATGTATCTTTTAGCTAACCCAACTCCGCAGATGAACGGGAGATTTAGTATATACATATGCATATATTGTATGTACACACATACATAGGATGTATAAATAATGTGTAAGTAATGTATGTTTGCATTTACACGTATCTGTATTTTTTTCTATCATCCGTTGATAAGGAAGCACTTTAGTGTATTTGGCCTTGTTTTTCCCAGTGCCTTTCATTTCCCTTCTAGCATTTTTCAGTCAGTTTTAACATTTTTGGCATTCATCATGCAACCGCTAAAGTAGGCTATTGACTTCATGGTGCCAAGATATCACCTGTTAACATTTGTGGCTTAGATTTCAGCTGTGCTGCAAACTAGTTATAGCGACAAAAAAGGTTTAATTTCATATTGTCAGTCCCACAAATTGCTTCTGTCAAATCCGAACTGTTTGGGAGATTATTGAGAAAAGCACTTCAGCAATTTGGCTGGCAGTTTATAAGTAACTAACAGGAAATTTTATGAGTTTCACTGCATTCATTGCATGCTTCTGTTGCCATTAATTTTTCATTATAAAAAGATTACTCTAGATTAGGTCTCAGAGCCAGTATTCTGATGGTCTTCATTTTGTTGTTCAAACTCACAAAGACCATAAACTACCACAAATAGATTACTTAGGCAGTATAAGCTCAGCTGGGCAATTGTATTTAATGTTTTCATCATATGCATTCTGACATGATTTACAGATTTTTATTTAGGGTTATCTTTATAGAACTATATCTAGAACTAGTTTTAAAGAAAGCGCTGGAGATATCAAGGCTACAACAACAGAGGACTTGATAATCATGTTACGGAAGTGTTTTTAGGAGAGTTTAACAGTATGAGAATCATAACACTGTAGAAGCCAATGCTGATGGCAAATAAATGAATTATAATGTGTAAAGGAAAAATTGCCAATATATATGTTTAGCTATTTTGATTTTCATGCCATTTACAACCTCTTTGAAAGATTTGAAAGAAAAAGAAACTTCCAATAAGCAATTGAGAATTCTTGTTTGCTCATAGGCAAATAAATTCTTTATAGACTGAAAGAACAGGCTGAGGCAATCACACATAAATAAGTATTCTGAAGCTTCTGAGAAAAAAAAAATAGGAAGAATTACAAATAACTATGGTGCTAGATTTGCTAACATTCTGTGCTGTTTATTTTTGGTTTGTTTAGGTTTTACAGAGAATATCTCAACAGTGCTATAAAACAGAGTACAAAACCGCTGACGTTGGCTTATATAGTTAATACGTTGATGGAGAAACAGAAGCCTTGTAAAAAACATTGGTTTTTCTTTTAGCAGAATTTCTTTAATCATAAAACATATACAGTTTTATCTGAAATGTTTTGGTTTCTGATGGAAGCTATGTGGTTTCTGAAATCCATTATTTAAATATACAGCTAAAAAAACCTACAAGGGTTCACGATGGAGATTTCTTGAACAATGGCAACAAGCAAAAAAAATACCCGAGAAAAGCATTCTCTTCCCTTTCAATAATTCTTTCTTCTATTGAAGGAATTAGCATAGTAATATATTGTACCCTATAGGCGTAAGAACACTAAGGTAGTAGACATAAAATAGTGTCTCTCTGTATCTAAATATTTCCATATCTTTCAGGTGTAACTCATTACCTGAAACAGATACCATTACTATTTAAACAATACCTAGAAAATACGTGCAATATGTTTAGGAGAATTTATTACTAGGTGATTCTTTTTTCCTTAGGAACATTAGTCATACTCTTTAATATATGAGTATAACTGATAGCATAGTGTGTGCTCTGACTGCTGGTGTTCTTACAACAAGTAACAGCAGATGTTCAAATTATGTTGTCTGTGCTAAAATAGCCAAAATAATAGAGATTTTAATTAGGCTGGTCTTTGAGATGTTTTTATCAGACTCGTAAAATGATGTGGAAATTATAGATCTTAGTATTAATCAAGTAAATCTCTCTTTCTCAACTAAATGTGAAGGGCATTTCCTAGTTGTTTTGTCCTTTTTCTTGATAAAAGGAGATGTGTTTACTATATAAGACACTTGATGATTTCCTGTCATTCCACTATAGAATCAAATCGCATTTATTATTCTTTAAATACTCTAAGTTGAGTCTCTCTATCTGAATATCTTTAAAAAAAATACATTGCTTACTCAGCAAAGCCTGGATAAATGACCCCTTTTATTATTTTCTCTGTTCAATTTTTGCTACCCAGCATGTATACAGACATCCCATAAGTCAGAGGTGAAAGGGTGGTTCTCTTTAGTAGCCATTTCCCTAAATATTTTCCATCCACAGAGTTCTGCATAGCACTCTGTGCAGCGACACTATGGTCATGGCCATGAGGAGGAGGATGTCTTGCTAGACTGCACTGGACTCACTTTCAGTTTTTAAGAAAACTGACAAACAGAAGGAAATGGAAGAAAGTAGATGGTTTTCAGGTAATACTGGCAGAAAAGTAAAACTATAATCTTTTATTATAGAAAAGTAGTTATCTGCTTTTGAATGGGGAAAAGTTATTATGTTCTTTTAGCTGAGTCCCTGTATTTTGGAACTAAATACTGATGCAACAGAAGGAAGAGAATGACTTAATGATGCTATGAAAGTAATGAAAGGGAGGAGAAGGGATGTGAGTCAACAAAACAGTCTCCCATAAATGGTCTAAGTGAGGTCAAATAGTATAAGGCTATTGACAAGGTATGGTGTAATGGAAGGATTTTGTAGTGATGAATTAAATGTAGTGATTTAAAAGTAAAATGTCACTGTCAAAATAGTAAAAACTGTAGAATTAAGAACTAGGTAGCTCAGAATGGGAATTTGTAATTAATAGACACTTTTTTTCTTTTTCAGTGACTGGCCTATTTTCTCTCTATGCCTCAGTTCTTCATGCATACAAAAATGATATGTAATTATGGATTTTTTTTTAGGGGATAGCGAGAGGATCTGCTCCTTCTGTTGTCAAAGCAGGCATTGCCACCTTCTGAATTTTTCACTGGTTAATCTTAACCATAGCCTTCTAATTTGAGCAAATTATCACTGTGGAGAGGTGCATCACATTTTTTCACAGTGCGGTTTGTGCTTTTTAGCAGAGGTGTCATAAAGAAGCAAAAGGCTGGCTTTTCAGCTCTGGTAGAATGTTTATGAAAGGAAGGTGGATGTCTTGTGGTGATATGACTAGGAATGAATCAAACTATGTGGGTTGACAACTGAATTAGAGACATGCTAGAGGAACCCAGCTATACCTGATATAGCACTTACTGGTTTTGTGGGCATGATATTGAATATATTTATGAATTGTAACCCCAAGGAAGAGAAAAAAAATATATTACCTTTCATGCCTACAGTTGCTTAGCATCCTATTGTATGTGTGAGTTTGAGGAAAAACTGTTTTCTTACAGAGAAAAAATACTATTTGTATTATGTCTTGTACTATTACTACTACTACTACCACCATCATATCACTACTACTACTACTACTACTACTACCACTTTTGCATATATGTATTTTGTACCATATATATCCTGTTTCATGAGCATTAAGATGAGTTCAAGGGGAACATCATCTATTTTTTTGCGATTTTTATGAGGTATTAACTCACAAGAATCATTTGCCCAAATATAATTGAAGCCAGAAACTGTGATGGCTGAAAAGTGGTTGTGTGTTTCTAGTGATACAAAGGCTATCGTCAGTTAAAAAATAAATGGCTAACAGATGTTTAGGATGCTCATCTTTTTAATTAATAATGTGAGCCAAACCCTGAGGAATTGACTAGGAAAAAAATTTCCTTCCAGGCCAATTTTGTCATAAATTTATTATACCGTGTTTGCTAGACTGTTGGCCCACTGTTACAATCCTGAATGTTAATTAAGTTTCCCTGAATTACTGATAATTTTTTTAGTTGTGGGGAAAAAAACAAAAAACACACCAACTTCAGATCCTATTTTTTTCCACTGCCGAAGTGAAATTCTGTCCTACACCTTGAAAAGTCTTTATCAAATTCAAACATTCCAGCCTGTATGAAATAAGAGGAAATGTGAATGAAGGGCTAGATTCATAAAACTAATGGTGAAGGAGGAATTTTCCTCCCCCTTGCATAATGTAGCTCTGGGTATTAATCACCAGTGCTGCAAGAGGAAGTTCTCATTCTTTTCCACAGGAGGTGTGTATTTAATCACTAAAGCCAAATTAGTGCCCTAGCTACCAACAGGTAAGTATCCCAAGGTTTCTCTTTTTGATGCCTCTTTATCCCATCTAATAAATAAATGGAAGAAATTCAGTGAGTCAGTGAACTTTAGCACTAGATTGGAGTATTATTGTCTTTCACTGACTCTAGGGCTATTTCAGTGTTATATTCAAATTAAAGCAGTTTCACAAAACGAAATGTGGACGATCCAAATAAAAAAAAATGTATAGGCGTTTATTGATTAGGAAACTTACTTGTCAGGTGAGAAAATTCTGCTGAGTTCACTTTCTGTTTGATTTGCGAACAGATTCTCGGGTTAAATTAGATTTGAATCATTATAGGGTTTATTACAAATGCTTAATATGTACCTCTTTATTTTTAAAGTCTGAGGAGTTCTCATTTCATTTTGTGCCCTAAGGCATATTGTTAAGCTGAATTGTTACTTTAGGTAGGTTAAGAAGGGTGATCTTAAGAAGAGTAATAATAAGAAAAATATTAAAATATCCTAGTCTCAAGATCCTCGTATACTCTGAGACCTAGGGTAGTAATAATCAGTTTCTCAGGGGATGTAATGTAATGTGATTTTAAAGATACCATTCAAGTTGAACCTATTTACTCCAACAGAAAGCCAAGGTTTGTATCAATAATCAAGTACAACTATAAATGGTCAAATTTCAAAATATCATAATCTTTTGAATTCTTGCTTATGTGAAAAATTGAATGATTAAATAAAATCTGTTTGATTTTCTATTAACTTTATATACTTAAAGTAACATTTTTATAACTGTCCTTGTCTTCTTTTCTTTTTAACAGTACCTTCAGCTTTGAAGGATTATCTATATCTGGAGGCACATCAGTTAATTTCTTACATATCAGATTCATCATAGTGACTTCTTGCAGACCAGATCTGAGAAGTAACCAGGAAGCTGAACCTCCCTGGAGAATGGAAAAGCCCTTCAAGTCAGAGCACAACTGATCATGAGTGTAATCCACATTGAATCATCTTTCTCAGATCTGACAGCTACAAGCTGAGTCCTGGCAAAAGCCACAGCCTTAAATTCCATTTAGTGGGAAAGAAGAATAAAGAGGACTAAATGTCTTGCCCCGTTGCAGAAACTGCTCTCTTCAAGCCTGAAACTTGAGTTCTGTGCTCAACAGCCAGAGTAACAAACAAACGAGTTTTCGCTGGTCCAGCCAGCATCCAAAAACATGTATGTAGCCAAAAGGAGAAATGAAGCACTTAGATGACAGAAGAAAATGAATGCTTTAACTGTAGCAGAGGAATGTTACCATCTGTGGGGAAAGAAAACCTCTATCATCCCTTGTACATATTCAAAGCCATACAGGAACAGGGCATCGGTGATGTTAAATTGCTTAAAAGGATGCAGTCTCCTGTCCTACATCCAACTTTGAAGAAGGTCAGCTGTTAGAGACTGCATCTCAATGCACTTCCAGTATTTGCACTGTCACTTCCATTCAGGGTAATGATGTGCGCCAACATTTGCACAGATGGCCCCAGGAGGTTTTTGACTACACCAAGCTATATTTTGCCGGGGCTCCAAAAGGAAATAAAAAGTTAGAACTGTAGAAAAAGATTTGTGCTCTCTTTCGCTATGGGGATCTCTTCACAGAAAGGACTACGGTTCTTTCTTAGGTTTAAATAAATACATGCATATACATACATATATATATATGTATATATATGAAAAAACATCAACATGATAAGGTGTGTTTAAAAGGGGATATAATCTTTTTTAATAGCATCCATTTTTTATCATAGTAGCAGCCAAGAAATATAGTCTATTGAATTATACATCCAAAATGTTCCTATTGAACATTGACATTATAGTCCCAGTTGCTGTTAAAGAAGTCATTTTAAGTATGTATTTGACATAAGATTTTTATAGCCATTTGTCTATACTTCATGGAGAATTCTAACAGACAAACAGCATTTTCAGTTTATTTTTCTAAATAAATGTGTTGTTTATATTATTTGCAGTCACTCATTTTGGCTGGTTTTCATTATCTCCAAAAATTACTTAAAGACAAAACACAGGAATTGTTTGTTCATGTTAAGCTGTAATGATTTGCTGGCCGAAAGCTTTAATATAAATACTATAATTTGTAAAATGATGAAGTATATTTATACAGCAAATATGTATGGAACACAAAAGGAGGTATTTTAAATCTTAATTTCAGAACATAGTTTATTTTAATATCCACATGAATAAATCTAAATATTTAATGAGATAGATTTTTTTTATTATCAGTGAGTTTCAGGAAGTGAAGATTTGGATGTTTTAAGAATGAAAGGAATGTAGACTTTGATGGTTTCCCAAATTATACAGGTACCTTTTGACAGCAGTCTCATTTTATTCAAAAAATTATTTCCATTTTTGGGGTTTAGTTTTTTTGGGGGGTGGGGGTGTGTAAGGGCTTCATGTTTGGTTTGTTTTAACATACTGACAAGGGCGTGAAGTTTGATCACAATTTCAGAAGCTACAGAATGAGAGGTTGTTCCTTAGAACAATCTACCGTTTACAGTAAGGTACAGTCAGTGTTATTCATCAACTGCAGTATTTTGTTATCAAGTTATTGAACAATTCAATGCTAGAGCTGTTTTGAATAAAAATATATTTTTTCCTTTTTTCTTAGTCCATTAGCTTGTGTGTAATTTTAAGAGAAAAGTAAAGCAGGTGATTCCCAATTCACTTAAAACTTTCATCGTAAATCCAGTCATATGTATTTGATTTATAAAACTTGATTGTTTTTTCTTTATTTTCATTGCTTTATGGAACCTTCTAAGTGCTTACTAACAAAAAAATGTTATTATTTTACCAACAAAAAATGGAAAATTAGAGCCTTTTTGGATCTGTGGGATAACTTTGTAAAGGGCAGATATCTTAATGTTCTGTTGCTCTGCTCTGATGTACTAACTAGTGTATGTGTGTGTGTTTGTGTGTGTGTGCAAGCATGTGCACCCCTACCTGCTGATGAATGAAATGAAGCTCTCCTGAAGTAAGTGCCACAAGTCCTGTTACTGCAGAAGATGCTAATGTTGTTGTATTTTTGGAGAAAGGCCTGAGCTCTGTCTTTGCTTATGACTCTGAAGCCATAAATAACTTTTCCAGTTTGTCAGGAAATCGCAAAATTAAATAATTATGTGTTAGCCTCCCTCATCTGGCAAAACTTGGGATCATCTTATGATTTGACTCTTTTTTTTTTTTAAGAAAGTTAGTGGTCAATTTCCATTGGTGCAATGGATAAACGAAACCTTTGTATTTGTTAAAGAATGATGGCTGTGTTTTGTTCCCACACATTTTACCTTATGATGGCTTACAGTCTTTTTAGCTGTGATTTTGTTTCTGTATCATTAGAATAACATATTTGGACACACAACTTGCATGGGCCTGGTTTTGCTCCCTCTTTGGATGACTTGTATTTTAAAATTGGATGGCTTACTTTTGGAGGCTAATATTCAGAGTTGTTTAAAGAGGAGACAACATTATCAAAATGATAAGAAAATTTCAGAATGATAATTTGAGCACTTCCATTTTTATCTAATAATAATATTTGGAAAAGCTCTTATTTTTGTGAACAGAATGCATTTATCTATATTTGAAAACAGCCCAATAAAAATCTAGTGAAATAATTAATTACTACTTGCAAATACTTTTCTGCTATGCTGAGTTCTAGATCAGCTTGTGTGAATTTTTTATTGTACAAAAAACACCTGAAACAATGCAAATTTTCTTGAGAAAAATACAGCACATAAGAAAAGTAATAACCTTGTCCTAGGAGTGGTTTTACAAAACGTGTGTAGTGCAGAAACAGCAAACACGTAGGAGCATATAGATCTAATTTATGTGACAAATATGTTTGGAGTGGGGCCCTGCAAATCATGGTTCTCATCAGTCACATGTTGTCTACAGCTCTGCATTAACTGGGGTTTCATGTTGGAAGTTAAATATCAGTGCATCTGCACACACGTTCACTCACATGTATTGTGTCTTATTCTGCTGCTAGTGACACTGGGATAAATACAGATTTATTGATTTTTGTGAATTTAAATAATAATTTAGTACAGTATTGTGATGCAAATTGAGCTGATGTTTGTATACTAAGCAGACACTCCCCTGAGATTACAGAGGATAATAAAACTCTATTGGAATTTCAGAGATTGTTGGTAAATAATTAGCACCAAAATATTTTTAATAATGTTTAAAACCAGATGAGACAATTAGATTATCTCATTTAACAACCAACAAAATTTTTGTGGTTTTTCCATTATTGTAGGCTAAACATTTGACAAGACTAGCAGAACGTTTTTGGCTAAGGTGATATTATGGTAACTGTTGAGTCCTTTTCTAAGTTTATGAATGCTATGAATATAAGAAGTGCTTGCATAAGTAGTCCTGGAATAGTTCAGTATTTAATTATCTGGCATCTAAACAACCGACTGAATTAACCAACACTCTTGAAATGATGAGGTGAGCCAAACAAAAATCTCACTGATCTGGATGTGTCCACAAGTCTTCAGTTTTCTTGAAAGCAGGAACCACCATCATTCATGAGAAAAACAAGGGCACGTTAAAAAATAGCTGTTTTGTGAAGTGGAAGCAAAAGGTTGAAAAATCTGGTGACCACCATGATATTATAAAAGTTTACTTCTCGTGATACAATCATTCACCCAAAGTGTCATATCACTAACATCCCCAAGGGAAGATTTCATTTCTCTGATGGGTTACGTGGCAGGACTCTCCGGTGACATTATAAGTAAAACCTGTCCACAAGATAACGATATTTATTGTAATGTGGCAGAGTATTGTCTGTGGAGGGGTGGGAGCAGTGCAGCCCTGCCCTGTGTCTCTGCTGAAGGTAGGAGGCTGTTACTCAGGCATCTGGCAGAACTAGAGCCCATCAAGGTACACCTGTATGGGAATGTGCCTGCCGACTATAAGGTAGCACATATCATCCATTATCAGGCGTATTGGCTAGTCAACAGAAAGCAAGAGGGAGGGGGCATGAACCCTCTGGTGTTTCTGGCAGAAAAAAAAAAAAAAAAGAGAGACAGGAGCTTCTATTGCAAAATTTAAAAGATTTTGGGAAAGAAATTGTAGGCTTAACGTGATCTAAATCCCAGGAGGAGCCTAGGAACTACCAACCTGTCAGCCTCACCCCTGTGTCTGAGAAAATCGTGGAGCAGATCTTACTCAAAGCTATGGTAAGGCATATAGTCTACAGAGAGGTGATGAGAGACATCCAGCATGGCTTCACCAAGGGCGAGTATAGCCTGGCGAACCTAGTGGACTTCTACGATGGAGCAACTACTTCAGTTGACAAGAGAAGAACTATGATGTGATCTATCTGGACTTCTGTAAGGCCTTTGACATGGTCCCCCCACAACATCCTTCTCTCTAAATTGGAGACATATACATTTGATGGGCGGATTCTTCAGTGGATGAGGAATTGGTTGGCTGGTCGCATCCAGGTGGTTGTGGTCAGTGGCTCAATGTCCATGTGGACATCACTGAAATGTACCCCAGGTGTCTGTACTGGGACCAGTACTGTTTAATATCTTTGATAATAACGTTGACACTGGGATTGAGTGCACGCTTAGCAAGTTTGCAGATAACACGAAGCTGAGTGGTGCAGCTGACGTGCCTGAGGGGTGGGATGCCATCCAGAGGGACCAGGGCAAGTTCAAGAAATAGGCCACGTGAATGTCACAAATTTTAAGAAGGCAAAATGCGAAGTCCTGCACCTGGTTCAGGGAAACCCCTAGTATCAACAGGCTGGAGGATGAAAGGGTTGAGAGCAGCCTTGTGGAGAAGGAGTTGGGGGTACAGGTGGGTGAAAAGCTGGGCATGAGCTGGCAATGTGCTTTCACAGCCCAGAAGGCCAAACATATCCTGGGCTGCATCAAAAGAACTGGGGCCAGCAGGTCGAGGGAGGTGATTCTAACTCTCCACTCATCTCTCATGAGACCCCAGCCGGAGTCCTTGGGGAAGGAAAGACATGGACCTGTTGAGTCGGATCCAGAGGAGGCCCACAAAAATGATCAGAGGGCCACAAATTTGATGAGAGGGGTCAAACACCTCTCCTGTGAAGAAAGACTAAGAGAGTTGGACTTGTTCAGCCTGCAGAAGAAAAGGCTTCTGGGACACCTTATAATGTGGTCTTTCAGTATTTAAAGTGATCTTAGAAGAAAGATGGGGACAGACTTTCTATTCGGTAAAAACCAACCTGTCAGCCTCACCTACATAGCTGAGAAAATCATTGGACAGATATTCAGGGAAACCTTATTGTGGCTTTCAGTACTTAAAAACAACATATAAGAACAATGGGGACAAACTTCTTAACAGAGCCTGTTGTGATCAGATGTGGGATAGAGGTTTTAAACAAAAAGAAGGGAGATTCAGAAATTTTTTTCACTGAGGGTGGTGAAACACTGGAACAGGTTGCTCAGAGAGGTAGTAGATGTCCCATCCCTGGAAGCATTCAGGGTCAGGCTGGATGGGAATGAGCAATCTGATCGAGTTGGGTGTGTCCTTACTCGTTAGAGGAAGGGTTGGATTAGGTAACTTCTAAAGTTATCTATGATAAATTATCTAGTGGCTGAAAGGGAGATCAGTTTATGTTCACTGCTTTTAAGTACTATTGTACTTCTGTGGGTCTTAAGAGTTATTAATTTAACAGGCGTCCACAGCAGGGGTTCAACAGCCTTGGTGCAGAAGACTGGGATCTCCACAGTGACCTTCTCTGAATTATGGATCAGCCAAAAGAGAATATTTTCATGTGTAACTGCAAAAATGGTGTAAGGAGAAGGTTAATCTTTAAGAGGAACCAAGGAAACCTTGTGAATACATGAGATGGTAAAGAAGGATTTGTACTTAAATTGAACAGAGTGACACTTAAATTCGTTGTAGTAAGTTTCCTTAGAGAGCTGCTAAGACTGAATTACTGGTTTTCATGGACTGGATAGCTGAAGATCCCACGAGAGAAAATACAAAAGCCAATGGATGCAGTTTAAAAATACTTCAGTTGAATAGCTCTCTACATTCAATATTCAAGCGGAGCTCCAGAAGCCATGAAATTTCCCCACAGTTATGGTCAGCTTCAGATAGGACAATTATAAAGAAGTACTCCCCTAAGGAAGGAATGTGTGTGGTAGACCATTATATTTAACTTAATAAATACTGCGTGCAGTTCTGATCCTCTGCTGGAAAAAGAAATTATGTAGTTGAACTGGAAAATCTTCATAGAATAAATGACAAAGGTAGTGAAATGGTAGGATTAGAATCTGTCTGAGGAGTGACACTAGCCAGTGATTCTTCTGCTTGAAAGAGAGGTGTGAACGGGGAGTAAAATAGAGAGGAATGAAATCATAAGTGGTATCAAGTGTGAAGTGGTGGAGAACATCAAACAAAGCTTGCCCTTTGCAATCTCATAAAAAACGAAAAGTGGTTATTTAAGCAATGTGGGAGGAAAATGTAGAACTCTCACTCAACATGTATATGCTCCAAGTTTACAGGACACAGCAGAGGCTGTGAGAAACAAAACAAAAATAGTCATTGAGAGCTTCTAAATGAAATGATCCTAATTTTGACTCAACCATGACCCATTGGTGTCAGAGAGAGTATAATGAAGATTAATTTCTACATGCATATTTTTTGTCACTCTCAGCTGCTTTTGTGTTCCAGTTATACCATTTACATCAGCTGAAAACTGTAGTCAAAAAATTCTTTTTGTCCTGTTTACTGTGTACTTTTGTAGAGGCACCGTTATTACTTCGAGAAATTAACAAAAATCACCAAGAGTGTTTATATGGAAAGCACAACAAAAAAGTCTTAAGGCAGGTAAAAAGTAGTGTTCTGAGAGTTATGTCATGATTAAAAGTATAGTTTAATAGTTGAATAGTATATTAAAATGATGATATACTAAGGTTTAAGTAAGCATATGTAGTAATTAAGAAGGTAATGTCAAGTGGAGCAATACATGCTTCAGAAAATAAAGCATTCCTTATTAACTTGACTTACAATCTGTTGATTACTGTAAATGATTGATTTCAGTAAATGTGTGTTATTTAGTTTCTTAATTTTGTCACTGGAGTAAACCCACTCCACTGATAAATACAGTTGCATTCTAAGTTGTGAATAGAAACCATCTGAAAATCAGAATGAGGAATCTTTCATTTACTTCCAAGAACCATGTTGAATAGACAAACTCTTTTTGAATTACCTGCATTTGAATAACTATGGAGTTTCTATGAACTTGCAGAAACCAACAACAGCTGGGCATTTGACAAACCTATTCTTTAAAGTGAAAACTTTATTCAGGTTTGATTTTATCAGTTATTCACAATTACCATTAACCTTACTAGAAGACCTAGTTAACAGAATTTAAAGTGTTAAATTATTTTTGAATAGCTAGACTGGATAGGATTCCAAAATGAACCAAAGATCTATATGTAATGTGGAATGTAATGGATTTTATTTGATTTCACCAATTATTTGTTTCCATTTAAAGAGATTTTGCAATAGCCATTAATAAGTTGTGCAAAAAATAAGTATGTACTATTTTTTTCATAGAGAAAAATGTTTTTAAAATGTTGTAGCTGGGAAAGTCAGTAAAGAATTTCTACTACAATTTATTAAACACAACATTGAGTATCACTGCTACAGTTGTGGTGCTATCGCTGAAATAAGACACGGTTTTAAAAATGTTTTTCACCTCTCTGTTTTTGGAACAAATGTGTACTTTTTTTTAGTTCCTCTATAAGGCTTTCTGTTTTCATATTGCAAACAAGTAATTGCCAAGTATCGTGAAGTCCTGTTCAAGCTGGATATGAGGAGAAAGCATTGGAATATGTCTCACAGTCTTCATCTTTAGGAGTCTTGAAGCATACAGTAGTCTGACAAGAAGGATTTATGTGTCATTGTTGAAGCACAGAGGCAGGAGAGTAACTTAGATGACCTTTCTATAAACGGGTGAGAAGCTGTCAAATGGGATATGAGATTGGGAATTCGAATATTCCTAACTTAGTAATCAGCTGGGAGCAAGTAGCATGATAAAAGAAGGCAGGTGGGAACCCAAGAGTAAATGTGGAAGTCACACTTTTGATGTACTTGTCAAGGCTAAGAGAGCTTTGTTGTGCTCATTATGGCACAGATGAATATTACCAAGAGGCTACCTGACACAGCAGGATGGCTCAAGCAGAAAATATTTGGTTGTCATATTTTATAAAATATGTAAAAGTTACAAAAAAAACACTGTAGAAAAGCTTAAAATAATGTGAAATTTGCAAACATTGAGCATTGCCTGTTCTGTTGAATGAAGATTTGAGAAAAAAATAGCCTGTTATGTAGGTAAGCACAGAATCCCTTGGAACACATTATCTGAATTTGCTTGTAATTCATTTATGCTCAGCCTATATGCATATGAAAACAGATGATTATGTGGACAAAATCATCATGAAAGGCAGAAAAAAAAATGCCTGCCACTTGGATGTCACTTCCACTCTATCTAGATACCTAGCAAGGTGAAAATATGTATGTCTTACCACAGCTATAAGGATAATTTGTTTTAATATTAATTCTATTTTCTGTTCACAGCATAGTGCAAAAGGATTTACTTTAATGAAATAAGACCACCTTTCCTCACCACTTTTGTTTTATCCTGGGCAACAGCAAACTGAGTAATTAATGTCCATTTGGCTACTTGTAAGATAGCTCCTGAATTGAAGAAGAGCTAGGAGAATTGAGAAGTTTCTTGGAGGATGTCAGTGAGATGTGTGTGGGAAAAAGGCTAAGAACAAGTAATGTTTCTTTCTTATATCTGAGGTGTCTGTGAGAATTAAAATTGTCTTCTTGATAGACATCCACTGACAAGAAGCATGACCCCATGGAAAGCTAATTCTGAATAGACACTTAACCTTAAGATAACTGAAATTACAGAAGATTAATCTTTTATTCAAGAAGACAATAAAATGGATTTTGAGCAATGATTCGTAGTCATGCTTAAAAATATCTTAGTAATTTACAGCCGCATTCACTGAGCATAAACACTAAAGGTAATAGATAAGCTGGCTTTTACCAGGACTTTTGTAAAACATAGTGGAGACGATTATTTATTGTTATGGCCTTATCCATAATCAGAAACCATATTAAATGCTACAAATAAAAAGTTTACTTATCCATATAAAGAGACGATAACAAGCTTATAGCTTGTCATATTAATTAGATTCTAACAAATATTACTAGATTGTTCTTTCTACTTGCCTGCATTAATATTTAATAGGTCTTCTTTCTATAACCTACCCTAGAAACTAGTTTATCTTTCTTTTGAGGGAACCATATTGACAAAGCAGAGACACAGTCAGATAGATGTACTCAGAATATGTAATTTAAGTGTGAACATTTTTAAGCAAAAAGATGTCTTCAGAATTTTTTCAGAGACCCATTAGTATGAAATGGGCGTTAGTATAATCCTTGAGGGATAGTATTTTAATTTTGATTGAAAAAGGAAGTGCAATTTAATGATGCCTCTAAGGACAAAAGGACCGGGGCTCCAGGCAGAAACATGAAGAACATAAGGAGTTTCAAATGCGTGAACTGTAGAACTAATACATTCTGTTCTTGTACTCTCTGGACTCATGTCTTTGATAGAAGTGTACTTATTACGTAGATGTAGAAAGATAAAGGCTATAAGCTTCACCTGCTATTCTACTGCTGTGTGTTCATGTACTACTTTGTCTTCATAGAAGACAAAGAGGGTTTACCAGAGGGATGTATTTTCATTATTATTGTTATCATAATCATCATTGTCATCATCATTATTATAATCATAATCATCATTATTTTGAAATTTTATATTTCTGGGATTTAAATGTTATGACTCTTGAACTATTGTTTATTTTGATATCTGAAATCTCTTTAATTCTCTGGTACAAATATATTGAAAGTGTTTTATTTTGCTGATATCTTAAATCCTCAGGTACAAAGAACACTTGGACCAGCTGATATGAGTGGCCAGATTTATCCACATAAATTCTGTTCTGTTATTTTAGTTCTGGTATTAATCAGGTTCCTTTTTTGCATTTATCAATTTTTTCTTTGTGAAAAAAACAAAACAAGCTTTTTATGCTCAATCGTTTTGAATTATCTGCTTATCCATTGAGAGCTGACCATGAAGATAGATAGCAACATGACAGATTTTGTTACAGTGCTTGATGTTTTTACATTACTGATATTAATACAGATCTATTTTGTGCTGGAGTAGAAGTGGCACAAAAATGCAATACTAATGTTTGAAATTTTTAGATAATTTATTATTTAGAGCCACGAAGATTGCAGTCACAGAGCTTGTATGTTTAGATACTTTTTTTTACTTTTAGATGAAACAGTTTTGACATTTATCTTCATTGTCATCCTGCCAAGGGCAATTCATTTTGTTTAATATGTTGCTGAAGAATGGAATGACAACAAGTATTGGAATCAAGATTTAGACATGATACTTGCTACAGTAAGGAGTATTCCTCAGGCAACATTTGTGAATCAATAGTGTTGCAGAGTACAAAATTTAGGATGACTTTCCTTTAGGAAATATAATGATTTCTTTTTTGTCCCATATCAAATCTAGAAATGAAGCTAAGGGTGTTTATTGAGCCTTCATGCAGATCCAGAAATAAATACTTCTTAAATGCTTGTACATAAAACTTGATCAGCTGAAGACAGAATATGCACAATACCTGTTGAAACTGAGAGTCTTAGTATTAACTGTGAAGCAGAGAATCCCTAGGTATCTACTCCTTGGAATCCACTATAGTTATTTCTTTCATAGAGGTGCTTATTGGAGGAATGTGGTTCATGAGCTAATGTTATATGCGAACCACTCAGAAAGAGGCAATTTTAACCCTGCGAAGGCACTGATATTTTACACAGCAAATTAAATAAATATGAAAACTTATTTTTTGAGCATGTAAAGAAAATTTTACTTTCACTGTAAATGGCAACATTCTAGCCTCAGGTAAGTACTGGAACATCCTTTGAAGTAAGCACAGGGACCGACAACTAATTTGCTTGACTGGCCTTCCTTAAAAAGAATAAGATGAAAACTACTGCATTTGCAGTGGACTTAAACCAGATATTTTGCAGTTGCTTCTCAGAAGCCCCAGAGGAACTTTTCTTTTGGAAAGAGACAAATCAATGATAGTTTCAATGAAGGATCTAAGAAACAGTGCTGGTACTTTGAGATTTAGTTGCCGTTATCCTTCTGGTCTTTTTAAAGGTTCCAGGGAGGTCTTTGGACACAGTTTAGAAACTAGGGTTGTGAGAGTCTGTGGCAGAGGAGAAAAGGGGAGAGATCTTCCAAGGAACTCAGCAGGCACTATTCTTTCTGTCTGATCCTAATGCACTCAGTAAAATAAGGGCCTGCTACCATAGCTAATCGCTGGTATATAATAGCACAGACTTCCAAGCAGCAGAACACTGATCAGACAATATTGGTGTCACTACAGACATGTCAGTACTACTAATTTCTTCTCCTGTAGTCACAGTGTGGGTGATTCTGATGAGATATTCACAGGATGCTGTGGTGCTGTTGGGAAAGGGAAAGGGAAAGGGAAAGGGAAAGGGAAAGGGAAAGGGAAAGGAAAAGGAAAAGGAAAAGGAAAAGGAAAAGGAAAAGGAAAAGGAAAAGGAAAAGGAAAAGGAAAAGGAAAAGGAAAAGGAAAAGGAAAAGGAAAAGGAAAAGGAAAAGGAAACCTCTATATTGACAGATGTTTTGACCTTAACAATTTTACATGACTTAACCTACATCTTGCAGCATCTGGACTAAATCTGGAGACCAAATCTGTTCCAGCTGTCATAGTTTCATACACTTTCAAGGTAAAGGATCAGTCCAGAAATTGTAACTTTGTCATAGGTAGTAATTATGCATGCAGAAAAGACATGTCTTAAACAGCACTTTCAGTAACTTTTCAGAGACTAACAGAAGTTCAAACACACAAATTGATCTTCCATTTAATACACAAAAGATTCATGTGTGTCTACACCCACATCTAATTTTTTCCAGAGCGCCTTTTCCTATGTCTCGCACACTGCAATCCAAGAACCTCAGGGAAACTTATAAATCATTTGGGAGAAACAAAGCTCTAGGCAAAGGCAAATTATTAAGCAGTATTTCAGAATGATGAATATAGAGACATCATTTAAAATGACATCTATAGTAACTAGGGTCTTCCATAGGCATAGGAAGAAACCTCTCTAATTGAGTCTGAGAAATAATGTATATCTTAATGGACAAATACTGGATACAGAAAGCAGCTGTTTCAAAATGGGACCACAGAAGCCAGAATACAATGAGATGTATTCTAACAGAAATACTCCACTCAAGAGCATGTCTTATAGATGGGTGAGAGTGTATGAGCTCCAGGTACTTATAGAGTTTTGATTGCTGCAGTTTTCATTCAAAGGTCTCTCCCTGTGGTCAGGTATATTCTTACTCTTCTCGCAATTCTCTTCAGGTTCTTTTCTTCTTCATGTGTAAAGTCTCTAATTCCTTTCTTACTATTTAATTTAATAGATAGTTATTCTGCCATTTAACGTCTTCACTTTTGTGAATTCAATCCATGTACGCATTATTTATGCTCACATTGTCCTCTTAACAGATGAGGTGCTGTTATCCATATTATTTGCCAAGAGAGGACCCTTCAGTTACCCCTGCAATATACTGGTGGAAGGGGTGTCTTGCCAATGCCCAAACATTAACCTGCAAATACAGACACTTTCTTGAAGACTCCTTTCCGATAAGAACTAAGGAGGGAAAATTGCTTGCAAAGAAAATACATAAACAACTTCTGTGGCTTTGTTCGGGATGTTGAAAACTTGGTTTCAACTATTTTCCTTGCCCTCTAAGAAATGTGATCGGGAAGCAGGGAGTTGTTTATTTCTTAGGAGTTGGGAGATCTTTGGGACTGCTTCCCTTGCACAAGAAACATCTTTTTGACAGAAAAAAGAGATCGCACTGAGCTTCCTGCCAATCAACACTTGGTCTCAGGAGACAGGATTTTATACTTGCCAGTCCTTTGGTTGTTTCTGTTGCAGTAAATTTTGGCTGCGTTCTTGAAACATAGTCCTTACTTATATTACAACAGTCTGCTGTTCTGATGAAAGCAGGTCTATTTATAAAGACTATGTATCGTGCATACCTGCAATGAGCTAGGTATTAAGAGTACCTGGCAGTAAAGTGGACTGGCTGTCCAGAATGTGTCTCGAAGAATACATGCAAATAACTGTTACATCTCTACTTCTGTTAAATGTTCTTCCAAGCAGTAGTTGTCAAGGCTATTCCACCACTAAGCATCCACTGAGTAAAATGTGAGTTTTATTTTATTTTGAGGTAACTTTGTAGAGTAGATCAGTTTGCTACCAGCCTTCATTTAGGGCAGATCAAAATGTGGAAAAATCTAAAGTGAAGCCAAATATGAATATGTGCTTGGTTTCAAGTACTCTAAGCACACATGTGTGAAGTAGACAAAGCTGAATGGAAGAGCAGTGACAGAATCCAGGAATAGAATAGGAAAACCTTAAGCACCACTGATTTATGGCCAAGTGGGAAAAGTAACTGAATTCATATGTTGCATATTAATGAAGAGGCAGGAGGGGAAGGCAAGGCTGTTTATGCAAACAGAACTTTTCTTGAATCTCAGTTTAATCAGAGAAAGACCCTGATGGCCCCATCATATTTAATTCTTATTAAAAAGCTGTTTGGGACTTGATGTTTGTTTATAGAATTGGGTTCTCTTTCTAACTTAATAATTATTGCTCTGTTTAGTTTGATATTGGCCTAAATATACACATCTGATTTTATAGTGTATGTACAATACAGAAACTAGGCTGCTGGCTTCAACTCAATAGGGCTACATATATACTAAAGGCAAAATATATTGAATTTTGTTTATGAAGATGGCTGTGCCATTGTTGTTTAGAAATAAATCACTACTAATTGCTTTCTCATTTTCAGCTTTCTTGTAATGACAGCTAGATGCCGGATTTTATTATTATTGTGATTTAATATTCTTGTAATAAAACTCTAAAGCTGTATTTTACATGCTAAATGAGAGAAAGGAGTATCAGAAGAATAGCACTCAGCATGATTGATTTTCTAAGACACTTGCACTGACCACTACTACTTTCTTAACCTGCAAAAAAACTCACAAACCCAGCATTTTAAAACATCCTGCAACAAAGGAGATGGCTATTCAGGAATTACCTACTCCATCAATTTTAACTATAGAAGCTTAAGGAAATACTGGATTGAAGAAAAAACTTTCTGACTATTGTATTCTGTTGTATTTATATCATTGAATGTTCCTTTAGTCTTTAGAAGATGCTCAATATTTTATCATAGTTGTAAAAGTAATTTCACTTCAGCTATTCCAAACACACACAAAAGCCTTCTAGCAATATAGCACCACTCAGTACTGTGTCACTCAATATATATAATCTTCCAGAAAACATGTAATGGTAACAGTTTAAAAAGTTTAAATTTGGTAGAACCCTGTTCTGTGCTTTGTTTAACATCAGGCCCTTGATGTAAATAAGAACGAATTCTCACTGCTCCAGAGCTTGTTGTCAGTCTACCATCAAAATAGCTTCAAGATACGTTAAAATATTTTAGACTACTTTTATCAAGAAAAATTCTACTAATTCATATGGGAATGTGGATTAAAATACCAAGATCGTCTTCTGGCATAGATCTTGACAAGTATGAAGTACATAATTGTAGCTATGAGTTATTTTGCAAATTCACTTTATTGTGAGAATTCAGATTTTTTTTGCATATTTACAAATTACCTGCAAAGAAAATAAGTATTTTCTTCCTTTCCCTTTGATTCTATGTAATTAGTTCCCTGCAAGGAAAAGCTTTCTTTTTCCTAGGTCATGTTGGGTAAAACATGTCTCCAAAGTAATAAAATTTGAGCCCTGGGTTATTGCTGAACTTTATAGTGTGAAAAGCTTTTAATCAAGAATGCATTTTGCTCAGCTTCACCAAGACAGCAGCTACATACTGGCTGCAGAGTTACAGCTTGTAGCATACTTACTACACATTTGGGCATATGAGTCAGTGTGGGAATTTAATTTACAGCCTATGCAGGAGTGAGTTTGTACCTATCTGTCCACTTGAATGAATGCTGGCTATCTTGCAAATCGCTTTTTATCTCTAGAAAACTTTCAAAGTCACTCCCTGATTTTCTCTTTTTTAAAACTAACATATCCTAGCAGTAATGCACAACTAGAAAACCATGTCTAGACTGGAGATGAGAGAAAAGAACATTTGCTTTTTACAATCAGTGACATTTCTAATGTTATTGGGAGATCTGAAGCAGGAGCCGCTCCACTAGAATTCCAAATGATGAACCATCTTTATGGTTGAGGACATGCAAGTGCCTTCAGCAATTCTCAACTGCATAAATCCCAGATGGGTATTTTTCTTGCCTGCTACAAGAAGCAAAACGGCTGCACTCAAAATGGCTTCATTGACCTAAATGTCAGTGATACTTTGATGACAGTGGTCAACAAAACATCTTTCACCTATCCTGGATAAAGCAGGTAAGAAAAGATTATTTCTGACAAGAATCTATATTGATTACCTGTAAACCACAAGCATCTGTTAACAAAGAGCTCTAAAAGGCTCATGTACTTTTTGTCTTGGTTAGCTGGAACCCTTACAGATGGTTTAAAGGGTGGTTTTCTTTTTTTTTTTTTCATCTTTTTTTTTGTTAATTAAATATTTTTTAAGCAGTCTGACAGTGCTATTAATACTTAAATTACATTGTGTGCAGTTGCAAGGTATTTCTTAATGCACTACTCCACTAACCTAGGACATTATCATCTTTCTGTTAAAAAGTGTATATTTAATGTTAAAACCCCATTATGTTGTTACATAAATCTTTTGATGTAATAACAATGGTTATCTGTTCTTTGGCTTTGAGCCCTTAATTTCTTTAACAGATTGTTAACGGAACAGCAAAACTGTATCCTTCTACAGAAAAAAAATTCTAAGCATAATATATTGGTGACTTTGCAGTAAGTGTGCAATAGAGCTATAATAAAATCTGTCCTCTCAGTCTGCAGCCAAGATACTTTGTATTACCACTGTAATAAGAAAAGAGGCAGAGACAGTTGCTATGGTATGAAAGCATGAAAATCAGCCTGTATTTTCAGACAGTGTAGTGGTTTTGAAATATTATCTCAAAGAAGTGATCCACAGAGTATTTTCTGGTGGTTTGTGCAACATTATCTCATTATAAGATGCTGGTGTGCTTCCTGGATTTCGGCTGCTGAACTGCATTTTAGATAGCTTAAGCAATATAGAATAACTGCTTAATATTCCTTTTCATATTAAAAACTGCTTAGCCATTTTGAATAATCAAATAGGAAAAGGACTGTCCATCAAGTACTTTCCCTTTCAGGATCTGAACTGTCAAAAAAGCCTTTACAGTCCGCTACTACCATATACAATGCACAAATGTTCTTCTTTCTCATTTAAAATATGTGTTCAGCATATCCATTCTGGTGCTTTCCTTATGAAATAGTCTGTTCTCCCAAAAACAAAGTGTTTAAAATGCTTTTCTTCTCCCTGAATGCAGAAGCTTCAGAAGAGTTTATTGGCAAAATGCTTAGAGAAACAAATCACCTGGTTTGCTATGTAATAGCCATCAGACTTGTTAAATGGATGAATGATAAATCCCAATACAGACCATTTCTGTCAGGGTATGAGTTCGCTTTGGAAAGATTTCTTATTGACTTCTGATTCTGTCGTTATTAAAGCAGAGGCTTTCCCAGATATAACATCAACTATTATTCTGGGGAGCAAGAAACTTCTGCACCCCAATTTTAGCTCTGTTAGTGGTCATATAACTTATTCTGAATGTCAACAGGCAGCAGCTTAGCTAGCAATTAATGACTGCAGTGTTTCAGCCTTATGGCCACTGAATACTGCTCAAAGTATATTTTCATCCCAAACAGTTTTATCTCTTCGAATTCTGTGTGGTCCTTCTGTCTCCTGGTGTAATATTTATCACAAAGTTCGATTATTCCTTATGGCAAGGATTTGGAACCCTGCACCTAAATTTAATTTTCCCTGATGTTCTGGTGCTTTCAGGCCTGGGCAAAGTACAACTTCATCCACTTACGAGGAGAGTGAACCATGAAGTTGGAAATTATCTGTTTTGGTTCTTTCTGTTGAAATAGCGAAGAAACATCATAATGGTACCATAGGTTTTAAAATAATATTAAAGGCTAGAATGAGGATTTGGTTTCCTTTATTATTTATTAGTAAATGTATTTCAGTGAAGAGTATTGCTTTTGAGATTATTCTACATCTTAACACAACCTCAAACCGATCATTCTGGAATTTAATGTTTAGCAGGAGTGAAGTAAAAGCAATATTGTTGTATCTGTCTTTCTTTAGGACCAAGCATATTGCCTGTAAATCAATAAAACGAGGCTAGTCATCCTATTGAGAGCTCTGAATAGCTCTCTTACTCTATTAGATTACATGGTATATGCCAGGAGGGAGGGAAGGGGGTGTAGCATAGAGAGGGAAAGGGCATAGGAAAGAGAAGCTTGACTTCCGTGTGTTGCCACAGCGAATCAGGTAGCTAGTTCTGATTTTGTAATCACAAACCCTTCACTCCCACTATTTTTACAATTTTCAGAAAAGAAAACACAAGAGGCATTAGTTCGAATTATTTTACTCAATGTTTGATCTTTTTAATCCAGATGTGCTTATTTCAAGTTTTGGGTTGATCTCAATGTAGCAGCCAGTCATGACAGCTTAGATAAAATCCAAACCATCTGTTAAATCTCTGCTTAAAACACCATAGATTAAAAAGCAACTAGCAATAATTCAGAAACATACCGGTCTGGCCCTCTGGCACACTAACCTGTGGAGATTTCGGAGATTATAGTTTTTAATTTTTATTGAAAGCTTGAGAGAAAAACTTACATATTGTTCATGTTCTTTATCTATTGTTTAAAGTTTGTCTCCACTGAATCAGTTTTTACATACAGACTCTATGATGCCAGATGTTATTTTCAGTTGAACATCATGCTCTTCATTTGGTTTCCTGTCTAGTTCCCTGAGGAAACAAGGGCTAAGAAATTGTGTTATCTGCCTCCATGTCTCACTTTTTGAACTCTTGGTCACCATCATCCAAATCTGACATAAGGTAAGAGGCTCAATGATAAGTTTTCAAAGCTGTAGAGAGGGAAGGGCAGCATTTATTTCATTGTCCTGAGGTATAGTTCAGTTCAGTCCTGGGGTGCAGCAGAGACACAGTGTGTGCTACAGTCACCTTGCCAGGCAGTTAGGGAAAGAGATGGGAGTAAAGAGAAAAAAGGACTTTGCTTTGGAAACTACTCATTGCTGGGTTTTCTATCTAGGAATCAAGAAGCTACCTAAGACTCCAAATACTGAAGGTTGCATTGTGACTGGTTCAAACGGTGCATCCCAAAGGAAATTAAGCTACCAGAATGCCAGTATGTTTTTGTCAATACAAATTAACCTATGCCACGTTTTTTAATTAATTACATTTTCTAGCCTCCTTATTCACTGAAGCCACTACAGTTTCAATGCTAGTAATAGTCAGTTGGCATGCAAGTCAAATTCTTTTGTCCTATAAGCAAAAAAACCCAGTTATTAAAATTATGGGATGCTATTGCTCACTTTTAAAACTTCCATATCAAAACATTGCAGTGTTTAGATGGAAATGAAGGCAGACTTGGCTTCTCAGTGAGAATATCTGTATGAGCCTGTTTCGTTACCTATTTCTATTCTTTTAGCCAAGTTGCATAAAATCAATTCACATAAAAATAATAACATCACCTATTTAAGTTTTACATGATGTCTTGTTTGAAAATATAGTAATAAAAAGCCTAGATGAGTAGGAAATAGGAAGGGGGACAAGGCCTGGAAGTTATTTATATGGTAATTTCCCTTTATCTGAAGTATATTTTAATGTAATAAGGATTTGTAAACAGTGACTTGAGATCAGTACAGAAATACTGAATTATGCAAAGGATCATGCCCCAAATTATCCTAAATTATACTTGGAGTAGCACTGAGGACCACAGAGATAAACTGATAGGTTTTTGTATGACTTGGGGCACAATTTAATCTACTTTTCTCTAGTAGGACTATTCATTATAAATGCAATTTTCCATAAATCATGTTGGACTTGCAGGCTACATTTGTCTGATAGATAGGTACATAATCCCAAAGAAAATGGACTATATTCACTGAATTAAAACTGAGGTACGGTGGCACAGCAAAATAAAATATACCGCATTCTGCAAGAGCTTTTCACATCATAAGCGACAGCGATGTATGAGGCATTAAAAAAGCATTCTGACCAAACAAATAGGGTCATACATCCCCTAGACTTCAATTAGCAACAAAGGCAAGATTCAGGTTTACAGATAACACAGTTAACTCCAAAGGGGGCGAGAAAAAGGAAGATGATGAATGCTGTCTTGTCACATCTTTGTGTTGTATTATTTGAAGGATTTTAATCACAATGTTGTGATACCAATGTATTGAGAAACGCTTTGCCATCTCACAGTCTGTGCAGCTCTAGGAAACTGTGTCAGGTATCAGAAATGATCCCCAGATGTTGAAATCTGTGTCACTGATTTTTATCAAATTAGATGCCAACAATTTCCTGGAGGAAACTTGTGCCTGAGTTAATTTGCTGCCAAAACCAAGTTTAACTAAATATCCTTTGATCAATGTTATTGAACTAACTCAATACCTAAAATGAATGCTTTGTATCTCTCAATGGTCTGTGAGAAAATAAAATTGTATGGCTTGAAATGGAAGTGCCAGAAGAAACCTGTATATTGTAAAGGGTTGCTTCCAGCAGTAAAAGTAGTACAACATAAATAGAGAAAAGCATTTCTCCACAGTGTTAATCAGAGAATTTGGGCTCTCAAATGCAGCTGAGCTTCAGCTTACTAAGAATTACCTGACCTGTACAGCCACAACTAGCAAGTCTGTATGTATCTGCACCCACAGAGAATGCTGTTTCCTTAGGAAGCCAATATGATGCTGGTTTTCAAATGAGTAACATATTCCCTTACATGAATATTTTGTATCTTTCTGTCATGACTGACATGTGCATCAGTTTCCCTCGAAGAGAAAAGTGTAAAAACGGAGAAAATTACTCTGGTGCCTTTAAAGAAGAGGGTTTTTTACCATGTATATAGATTAATTTGATCCGTGATGAGAATGGTAAATTTTACTGAGGACAGGCAGGGCAATATTTTTTATTTTAATGAACATAATGCCTGATTCTGTGTGCATATTGATTTTGGTGGGTTATTTACTGCTCAGATAGTCATTAAAGGATATATACAGACAAGGGATGTAAAAAAAAAAAAAGAGATTGAGCTAAACTGAGCTGAGATGGTCCTCCCAACCTAGAATATGGGAGGAAAATTTATGAAGTCCACAGAAACAGACAACAAAACATCAGTGAAGGCTTGTGCACGGTACAGAATTCATCTGTCCTAACTCTGGCCAGGAAAGTACACAGCAATATAAAGCAGAAACACTGAGCTGTCAGGTGTAATCTAAGTTAAATTCAGATATGGCACAGAGATATTACACTTGCGGAGCCCTGTTGAGACTTGGGGATTATTAGTTCAGATGTAATTCTTGAGTTAACCTGCATTTCCTAAGCCTAGATGTGATCAGACATGGCATTGCTTTGATCTGTGTAGATTTGCTAGTTTGGGTTTCTGAAAGAGAAAGCACCGAATCTTCAGCAAATGGTCCATCCCCTGACTTGCAAAATAGTCAAGGTCATAAATACCAGTGTGTGTTTGCATAAAGAGTGGAATAAACCAGAATGTATACGTAAGATAGTTCACATATAAAACTATTGTAGAATCAACTTCTTGGCTAATAACCACGTTTTTTATTTTAAAGTGTTGTTACTGTGCCCCTACATTCCATCTGCCATTCACAGCATTTTCAGGAAAAACTTTTGGTAATGCCACATCCCTGAAGACTGCAATGTATTGCAGGTAAAAAAATCAGATAAAAAATAATCCAGAAACACCAATGAAGACAGTTCTGGATGAGGATCATGGGTCGCTTTCTCAAGGAGGAACTGAAATCAGATCTGTTTTTTTCAAAGTTGTGTACTCTGGAGTCTGGAAGGAGCAGGCTCAGAAGGGTCATCCTACCTTTTAGGCAGAGAGATACCTGGGATCAGATTGTTTTGTTGGATTATTAGGAGATGATATTCAGTAATACATTGCAGTTTTGTTTACTGATACCATTGCAAGCAGTACAAGCCACTAGGTGGAAAAATTTAACCAAGGAAGAGGAAAAACATTCAAGAATATACAGATGCGTATTTCAATAGCACCACTTGAAATGTTCATGTTAGTTTTTTATTATGAAAGTACACGTTTCTTAGTTCTGAGTAGAATACTCATTTTGTTGAGTATTTACAGGTCTTGATGCAACCATGAAGCTGCTAAGAAATTACCAAGCTTACAAACTCTGGCAGCAGTTAACAAAGAAAGGCAAAGCTTTGTCTGCTTAGAAAACTTAGAAAAAAAAGTTTAACTTCAAGATTTACAAGCTTTTGCTTTCTGTAAACTGTTCAAAAACTTTTACCTTCTACAAAAGCTTGTAAGATACGTTTACCATTTCAGTTGTTTCATAATTTTAACTAATCAAATTGGGAATAAAATTGGGAACTTTCTCCTTCATATGGAAGAATTCCTTTCAGATGACAGCCAGTACTGCAAAATAGCACTGAAGTGGAATGGTTTAGGATTAGAAAAAAATATTTGTTCATCCTTGTGCTTGGTACATTTCCAATCCCAATTGACTGGGAACACTGAAACAATTCTTCAAATCATTCATAAAATTGAGCAAACTACAAAATAATTCAAACAAGTCCTGAAAAAAGTAGCTAAAATAACCTCCTTTTCAGTTCTGCCTTTCACCTTGATCCACATGCTAATATCCACCCCTTCCACCTTTCCAGTAATGAAGGGGCTTTGCCTTTATCTTTGTAGCAACTTGGCCTCTGTTCATAGCAATGGGCAGAACCCCTCTGCCTCCTCTGATCCAGATAAGTGCTCCAGTCAGTCAAGGGCACTGGGTTTTTAGTCAAATTAAACACAACCTGCGTGACTCAGTAGCTAAGACTAGTCTGAGAATGCCTTAAGTAAAGCGAGTCCAGGAAGAGCTCTGGAGTTGGTAAACGCTGATAATAGAATCATAGAATCACAGAATCACCAGGTTGGAAGAGACCCACCGGATCATCGAGTCCAACCGTTCCTATCAAACACTAAACCATGTCCCTTAGCACCTCATCCACCCGTGCCTTGAACACCTCCAGGGAAGGGGAATCAACCCCCTCCCTGGGCAGCCTGTTCCAGTGCCCAATGACCCTTTCTGTCAAGAATTTTTTCCTAATGTCCAGCCTAAATCTCCCCTGGCAGAGCTTGAGGCCATTCACAGAATCACAGAATCACAGAACAACCATGTTGGAAGAGATCCACTGGATCATCGAGTCCAACCGTTCCTATCAAACACTAAACCATGTCCCTCAACACCTCATCCACCCGTGCCTTAAACACCTCCGGGGAAGGTGACTCAACCACCTCCCTGGGCAGCCTGTTCCAGTGCCCTATGACCCTTTCTGTAAAGAATTTTTTCCTAACGTCTAGCCTAAACCTCCCCTGGCGGAGCTTGAGGCCATTCCCTCTCGTCCTGTCCCCTGTCACTTGGAAGAAGAGGCCAGCACCCTCCTCTCCACAACCTCCTTTCAGGTAGTTGTAGAGAGCAATGAGGTCTCCCCTCAGCCTCCTCTTCTCCAGGCTAAACACTCCCAGCTCTCTCAGCCGTTCCTCATAAGGCCTGTTCTCCAGCCCCTTCACCAGCTTTGTTGCTCTTCTCTGGACTCTCTCCAGAGCCTCAACATCTTGTCCTGTCCCCTGTCACTTGGGAGAAGAGGCCAGCTCCCTCCTCTCCACAACCTCCTTTCAGGTAGTTGTAGAGAGCAATGAGGTCTCCCCTCAGCCTCCTCTTCTCCAGGCTAAACACCCCCAGCTCTCTCAGCCGTTCCTCATAAGGCCTGTTCTCCAGCCCCTTCACCAGCTTTGTTGCTCTTCTCTGGACTCGCTCCAGAGCCTCAACATGCTTCTTGTGGTGAGGGGCCCAGAACTGAACACAGGATTCGAGGAGCGGTCTCACCAGTGCCGAGTCCAGAGGGAGAAGAACCTCCCTGGACCTGCTGGCCACGCCGTTTCTGATCCAAGCCAAGATGCCATTGGCCTTCTTGGCCACCTGGGCCACTGCTGGCTCATGTTCAGTCGCTGTCAACCAACACCCCCAGGTCCCTCTCCTCCAGGCAGTTTCCAGCCAGACTTCTCCTAGTCTGTAGCTGCTCAGGGTTGTTGTGCCCCAAGTGCAGGACCCGGCATTTGGCCTTGTTAAACCTCATATCACTGGTCTCAGCCCAGCGGTCCAGCCTGTTCAGATGCCTCTTCAGTACACACGTCCAGCTATCAACATAGGTTCTGGTTTCAGGTGTGAACCTGTTATTGAAATATTCTGAACCAGTTTGCCTAGCTGCTCTTAAGTAATGTATTAATGCGTAAATACTGTTATGATATTTACAAGGTCTTTAAAATTAACAGTAGTGTTTATTTACAGCAATCTTTGGTAACATGCAAATGGTTGTGTTCCACTTGAAGGACAAAAATACTCATAAAAAACTGTATTGTGACTAGTTCTGTGATTTTATGTCACAGATTGTATTCCAAAGACTATTTTACTAGCAAGAGAATTAAAAAGCAGCAGAATACAGAATTCTGCAATTTCTAAAATTCAAGCTCACAAACACACGTACAATTCCTGATCTTCCTTGGTCTAGGTATGTCAGAAGTAGACTGACTCTTCTGTGAAAAGGTTTTACAACCAAATCCCTGAGAATATGTTTTCAGAAGATGACTTTTACTAAATTAACAGCTCTTCTCCACTGCACGACCTGTTTCCTTCTCCCCTGCCTGCCCACCTTACTTTACCCTCTCTGTAGCACTTATCTGATCACACAATAATTTGATTCAGTTTCCCAAAAGAGCAGGAAACTAACTTATCAAGAAAGCAAAAAATCCACAAATTCTCCATGGGGTTGGTTATTTTAGCTTGCTGTCTGATCAGAAAAGTAACAGAGGCAGCCTCCTTCCGTGAACCCCCAACTCACTTGACAGAGCAGTACTTATTTTCTGGTAAAAACTAGCTGTGGTCTCATAGTTATCATTGCATATATCATCAGTTCTTGGCCTTTACTTATATCAGTGTTGAATTACTTTTCTTTCCCAGCTGGTATTGTGACACGTAATCTTTCTCTCACACTCTTTACTCTTTATTTATTTAACATATTCCTGTCTCAGCAAATCCTTGTCAGTACTTTCTTTATCTTTGGGTTCCAACAGTTTTATACCTTGATATTATTTAAAATATTAATATTTTGTCGGAAATAAAATGGTAGTAAAATGTGTCTGAGCATATATTATGAATATAGCTATTGAAGGTTTACACAATTTCTGGCTACAATACAGGTTTAGTTTAATATTAAATAAATCAAAGGCTGATTCATTTCCAAAGCAGATAACTGCTGAACTGACATGAGAGCTTGTGTTAGAAGTTTTGTAAAGCTTTTTGGAAAAAAAAAAAAGAGCAAAATACAATATAACTAGCTGTTCTAATGCAAAGCAGACTTAAAAAAAAAAAAAGCAATAACCCAGTAATGGATTACTGAGCTTTCCAAAGGCCCCAGTTTTGGTTAGTTCATAATTGATCTAACTGACATTCATTAATACTGCCCAGCAAATAAGATCTAATTTCTTTTAAATCTCTGAACACCTTTTTTTTTAGCTTTTGATACAAGAATAGAGCCCTAAAAGCCAGGCTTCGGTTGGTTGTGCCAGACAGAGGTGAACAAGTCTTGCCCACACAGTGAGTGGTGCTGTGGACAATGTATGCCAGCAAGGAACAGTGGGATAACACATTGTTAATTTTCTGTTTGCCAGGATGCAGGTCAGGCTGAGTACCACAAGCTGCATCCACCATCCCATCCCAACCCTCACAGAGCTCTGTTGGCCTGGGACAGGGGTGGCTCACAGCCAGACCCTACCACGATGTGGAGAAAAAGGCTTTCCTTTACATTGAGAGTGAAGGGGTACAATTTTTTTGCCCCATAATTTACAGATGGTTGCCAGCCGTTCATTTGGAGACCCCTTGTGTTGCTTGGGTTGCACGCACAGCCGTATTTTCCCTTCTTCATGCCCTTATTTTCATGGGCTGGGACCCATAAATGCTGCTACAGTGTTTTGGAGAGTTGACTTTAAGGAGATGATACTGGCAGGTCTCCTAGCTGCTAGGATTTTTGAACATAATCTTTCTTAGAAGCTTGCCTCTTTCTTCATTTTTGTGGTGAGAGGAAAAGTACAATCCAGCACAGTAAATGATTAAAAGAAAACATAGACACGATGCAGGAACCACATGCCTACATAATTTTTTATCCCTTTATTCCTCATTATATGAAATTACAGTTCTACAGAGTATCAAAAGTTGAGAAATCTACCATACTTCATTTGTTTAAAATCCCACATGTGAAAGAAAATCTCACCTCTTATTTTTAGGAACAACGTTTATATTTATCTTAAGAAACACTTTAAATCCTGAGATTCATATCCTCAAGAAATACAGTATTGGCCAAGATAGTGGGCTTAGCAATCTGACAGAAATGACACTCAGCCCACAAACTGAAGTTATTCTTGCAGAAATACCTTCAAATTTAATACCTCCAGTTTTTTTAATTACCACCAGTTTTGGGGAACACGTCTGGTTTTGCCATAGCCACTTAAATATGCAGCACTTTTTAACAGAATTTACACCGATATCTTCTGCTTCTAGGTAAAAAGTAAGTTAGTGAAAAAATTATTCTTGAGGTTAAAAATACCAAAAGTAGCTCTGTATTTAGTTTTCCTAGAAGAAATCTAAGTTCTCATCACTTGAAGGGAATGGAGAGCTACTGTGCTGCAGGAAACTGTGTTGTGTCAAACCAAAAACAATTCTTAGGGTTAGTGGATTGGCAGTGGATTGACTGAACATATTTCTTGGAGCTTTGTGAATAACTAAGTTTTCAGCCCATAGCCAAAAAAACCATAATGATAACTCTAAATTGTATTTCTGATTCACTTTGATTTGTTCAATATATTCATTTAAGATCAAGCTAAACATTTACAGATAATATGAAAAAATACTCAAGTGCAAAGATTATTGCACTTTATGTTATACATTGTACATAGACTAAAGAAGCCGAGTCAAATTGAGCTTGTGATTTAAGTTTTCACATATTTTAACTATTGAACTTTATCTCAGTAGTATTATTTATCATGGTTGTTTTTTTCTGTAAGCTTCTTATGGCCTACTCACTGTCTGTCCTTGAACTACAATTCTGTTTATTCCTAGATTATCTGTTTTTTCACGCTCTTGCTTGCATGCTGATAGATTAGTATTTTGAATATTAAAGAACTTTAATGAACTTTTCTCATACCTTCTTCTCTTCTTTTCAGTTTGGCAATAAATTTCGATGCAACAAACCATTCACATTCCTGGAGGTGTTCAAGGCCAGGTTGAATGATGCTTTGATCAACCTGATGCCTTGGAAGATGACCCTACCCATGGGAGGGGGATTGGAGCTGAACGATCTCTAAGACCCTTTCAGACCCAAACCATTCTATGATTCTATAATTGATATGGCAGGTTAAAAAGTGATGACAACAATTTATTAAAAGTTAATTTATTATGTTACATTGTCCTCTGATTTAATGTTTTTGCAAAAGTGTAAATAATTTTCTGTCTATACACTTAAGTTTGGAGAATCTTTTTCCATGCTCCTCTTATTGACTACTTAAGAATTCTGGACAAAAGAATATTATGTATATAAAGCTGGAACAGCCTGGGATAGTATGCTAGTATGGCAAGACAATGGGTAACATTTATGAAGTAGATTAAATGTCTCAATTTAACATCATGGGACTGATTCTTTTATATCCTCGCTCCTTTGTGACCTTTGCCTGTGGTTCTCCTTTTTGCTAATTTCTTTCTGGATGGGTGAGTGGTTTAGTGGGGTTGTTTGGGTTTTTTTGGGGTTGTTTGGGGTTTTTGGGGGTTGTTTGGTTTGAGGTTTTTTTGTTCCTCTTGATATTTGCAAGTATGCTCAGTTCAGAATCATCTGCAGATTTGATTGAAACCACTTTCTGCATCCAGGTTTAACATCTTCGTTAATGCTTTGCAGGGGATTAAGCCGTTTCAATCAAATCTGTGACACTCAGTATTACAGCTTTAGTCTTTATCCTTGCTTATCATTTTTTCTGGCCGCAACAAATGTCATAAGGAAGTAAATATTTGTGCAGTCATTGCAATTGAATAGAAAGTACAGCTTATTTCTCTCATGGCTGAATAAATTATATGAGATCTAAAAATAATAAATTAAAATTATTTATTTGGGGGATCAGCTCCCAGAAAGGAGTAGGTCAAAAGCATAATGTTAGTGGGAGAGGAGAGCCTGAATGACAGAGTTCCTTCGAGAAAAATATCTTTTTCCTCTTGTATGCCACCACTGTAACTCCTGAAACTTCTTTTTTGTTTGGTGAATAGCAATGTAAATCATCATGGTATCTAAGCAAGCATAACATTAATCTCAGCACTGTCGTATAGTTTTGTAGTTCTACAAACACTGTGGACCATATTATTCATGAACGTCTACTGGGAGGGGGTCCAGCATGTTTTTTTGATGGAGTCATTTACAAAATCAGTTGCAACATAATTATGATGTCAAGCAGTCTATCCAAAAAGGTCCTCCTCAAATCAACATCCCCCACTTAAACAGCTTGCCTAGTCTACCGTGCTGGGATACAGTGATTAAGAATATGATATTGCCTTTTAATTTCTAAAAAGTTATTACTAAGGTGCATAACATTGTCAGAAATTGAAGCTGAGATAAACACATTCATTTTCATACACTTGTCCTCATGTAACTACATGGGATTTTTTTATCCATGAAAATAAAACGGACAGTGCCTGTAGTAATTTCGTCATTGTTTACACTGAACTCTCTGCTGGCTCAGAAAAGGAAGCTGCTTAGTGAAAGGTAAGTAAACAAAAAAATTTCAATGGTTCTCAATGATGACACTTGATAAAATATTGTGATGATGGGCCTTACACAGCAGAGCTCTTCTTGTGGATCTCAAGTATATTAGTGGCTCATGTCAGATCATGTGTTCTTTAGATATACTAATATCCTCTGAAAGAAATTGATTAGAGTGTGTGTCTGTAAATTAACTCAGCTGCAACAATATTTCCTCAGCTTTAAAAAACAGAAGCCTGAGAGAGGCCAGACCACTAAAAGTGTTTTCTATATTTGTTAAGAAGTGATGAAGGAGTGTTTTATTAAGGAAACTTAATCTTAATATTTGTATTAAGGCCAAAATTCTCAAATCTTTGGTTGTGTCTAATTTTCAATGAAATATTTAAAGTGCTTTGTAGGACTTCAGAAAATCTAGTTCTAAACAGCACATCTGCAGAAGAATTACACCATAATGTTACAGCTTTCCTGTACAGAAAAGCAAACTTACTGTGAAAGCTACACACTGACTAAACAGTGGCTATGAGATAGTTCTCTAAAAATCACCTTATTTTATCCTTTTTTTTTCTTTTTATCTGTTTTTTATGAACTACTCAGCAGCCTGGTATACAGAAATACATATTCAAGCAAATTACCTTGACAATTACTGTGTGGATACAATCTTCTAACACAATTAAAGCCATTGTATACTGTATATATCATACCTAGTTTATGACAGCCACTTGTAATTCTAGCATTATAGTTACACTTTTCTTATTTTATTTTTTTTTCTCTTAAAGAATGATAACCCAATTTGAGTGAATTAAAGCACTGTCCTCTTTAAGTAAAAGTACTACATGGCCTGTCTTCTGATACTGGCACTAAAGGTTCAACATACAAAGGCTGAAATTATCTTGTTGAAGAAGTTATATAACAAGTAAAATTCTTGAGAACACCCACTCACAAACCTGCAATTGCATCATCTGTAGAATTGAAAATGCCATCAACTCAAGCCTTGGCTTCTTTGTTGTTCCATAAGGGTTTGTGCTTCGTTTGTTCTTGTAACATGGTTAGAATTAGATGAAAGCTTCAAATTGATCCTCTTTCCTGTTTGCAAGGAGTTGGAAAACTCAGTTGTTAGCCCAGAGCAGTTAGTTCTGGATGTTTACTTAGAAGACTGTGGTTTGGAGAGAAGCAAAGGAAGCTCTGATGAAACCTCAATAATTGTGCAAAAATTTCTCAGCACGTACACCAACCTTTATAGTGAACTTGCAAAACTACTTTGGATGAGAGGTTCTCCTTTCCAAAAATAACTCAAGCAATTGGAGAATTTTATATATTGGTCAGCAGTATAAGACATAGAGTCTACTAAAGAGCCAAGTAGCCTGCATTATGCCCTTTAGTATTCTTGTCCATTCATCCAAGACAGAAACTCATCTAAATAAATTGTCAAAGACTTGACTGAAAATATAACACAGCTGCATGCATTTTTTCATGTCCTGTTCTAGGGAGATAGAAAATAAAGGAACTATTTTATTTTCAGGGTCAGTTAAAAAGCAGAGTGTCCAAAGAGAAAATCTAGTGTATTCCAGTCCATTTATTGTGATTTAGCTTGTTGTATAAGGGAAGAAAACAGAATATATTCAATAGATTTAACACATTGATTCAGAATCGTTGCTTAATCTCCTGAAATATGCCTTAGACTTTTCTGTACATTCATCATTTTGGTTAGGAAAAAAGGGCTGTTTCTCACACTGCAGAACGGAAAGAAGAAATCCCCCTTGCTTCAGTGTGAGACTGTAAACTACATCACAATAATAATAATGAGAAAAAGGTTGTGAACTGATCGGTTCTCCACAGTGCTATTTATCTAGCAAAATAAAAATTAACACAGCACAGTTCACTCACCAGACCAGAGGCAGTAAAATACAGAACATTGAGTTTCACTAGATGCATAGCAGACATGAACGCTCCAGTGTTAATGTGAGTAAAACTAAAAATACAGAAAGTGAAAATTGCTCCATACAGTGCAGTTTTTGTTTGTCGTAATAAGGGTAGATATGAAAATGTTAGTAAATAAGTAAAAAGGAAAAAAGCTATGAATTCTCCTCTTAATACTGTGGGATTTTGCTGGGTCTGAAGTTCCTTGCTGCATAAGGGTTCACCTGTAATGCAGTCCAGTGTATGTAGGTGTGGAAAGACTTGAACAGAGGAGGGAAGAAGACACGTCTCGAGTTAAGTCACAGAGTTGTGCAAATATCTCAGCTGCTGAGTGAGTAAAAAGCCCTGGTGATATCTGTATTCTGATTAATCAGGCTGTGTTTATCCTCTTGGATAAAACAGGTCGAATGCTCCCATCATAAGAAGCTTAACGGGAAAGCATATTAAGTGAACCGCATAGGGGAAATCAAGACTCCCCACACCAATCAGTTCAAATAAATTAGTGTTTGCAAACTGAAGTAAGGAGAAGTGGGCCACTGCTGTCTGCATTTCAGTAAAACACCTATTCCATTCCACAATCCTGGAGGCTGAATAAAAGCTGTTTATTCAGAGAGGCCCTGAGGCTCACTCTAGTCTTTTACAGTTGCAAAGCTACATGGAAAAGGCCAATGGTTCCTTAGAGGCACATTTCAAAGACATTCAGGATTTATGCACATAAACCTTATTATTTAAAGTGCAAGTTCTGCTCTGAAAGTCATTGCATAAGAACAGCATAGACTAAGAGAACTTCATATTCATTATTTCAAAGCATATTGTATGCTGACTATCAGCTGTGTCTAAGTATTCAAAATAACTTCCTATGACCAGTTACCCTAGATTCTATCTTTCCTGCCTTCCTTGGTAATAAATGTGCAGCTGGGAATAAATAAAAAAAAAATACTGATTAAATATATGCCAAGAAAGTGTTCTAGGAAGCTCTTCCTATATTTCTTTTACAAGGCTGAACAAAAAGACTGAAAGGTAGCAATATCTTTCTGGTTCTCCTCCTCAAGAAAAAAAAAAGCAAATATGAACTTGAATATACATAAAAAGAACAAATTAACACAACTTTTCAAGATTTTTTTATAGATATTCATGGTCATATTTGATTTGGTTTTACTTCCATTTTCTTCCTTTTGTATACAGAAATACGCTCTATATGCTGATCAAATATCCCTGGACTCTTCACACAGAGCAAAATGAGTGCAGATTGATTTAGCATACTGAAGCCACCAAATTCCTTCAGAATCTGGATACCAAACCTGGAGTAGCTGGACATCACTTTTCAAATTCTACTGGGTGTTCAAATTGCCTAGTAAGGACCTGTGTGCTTGTTTTGGTGACAGGTAAACAAACAACTTTCAGAGCTGGGTGTTAAGCACTGATTATGCTCAAGAAAGCTCATGCCTGCAGCTTTTTGAGAGGAGATATCTAAAAAACAGAAGTGAAATAATTTGATTTTATTATGCTCTGGGCACACATGAGTTCACATTGAAATGTTAAATCATTTGACTGGAAATTTGTGCTAGCTGACACAGATCTTCCTGTTCAGAATGTTTGTTTGTAGAGAGAAGCTAAGAGGTTGGTTTTTTGATTTTTTTTTTTTTCAAAGATTTACCAAACAAAAATACTCATGTAAAATGTACATTTGAGCCTCAAGTATAATGAAAAGTAAGCAAAGCATTTAGAACATGGGTTTAGCTGTTAACTCGTTTTATCTCCTCTGTAAAAACCGATGATGAGACTAGTTTAATTTGCACCACCATTGGACTATAATACGATCTGTCATGAGATTTGCACTCATAAACACTATAATGTCTTGTCTCCTGGAGACATTTCTTCCCCTCTGCATATTCGGCTTTGAGTTTCTATTATGTAAAAAGGGATTATACAGAGCAATTTTGCAGTTTAAATTCTCATAAAGCTGTTGTGTGTAAATGCAGCTGCCCCATGCAGTCTGACATTTTTGGTCAGCTTGCATCAACTGTAAGCCTATTTTTTCAAAAAAAAAAGAAAGTTATCACACTGCACAGTGAACACTACTGGCATTTTAGAAAAGGTGACAAAATCCATATTAGATAAGGTTTCATTGCATTTTCCATGGCTGATGTAAAGTAGTGAGAGACAACACTGGCTGCAAATTTTTATTTCATTAGTTTTCTCAGAAAACATCTTAGAATCATGGTCCAGTGTCTCATGAAAACAGTAAAAAAAAAAAAAATTAATCAATTTTTCCCATTACTTGGTTATTTAGTTAGTTAGTTATGTATTTACTGGTAGCATCATGCTTTACAATTTTACAACCTGACTGTAGAAGCTGGATATTTTGTTTGCTTAAATTTAGCAGAGGTAACTTGCATGTCACTAGTTTTATGTGAAACAAATACCTCTTTCACTGTCTACCTGCTGGTGTACTGTGCCACACTGATCAAAGAATAGTTAGTAGGGGACAAAATTAACTGTCTGTGTTCTTTTGGCATAAGGTAGATACAGATGTCTATGTATTGCAATGACAGCTAAATAAAACTGGATCCAAACCCCAACAAAATTGATTGAAACATTCTAACACAATGAACTCTGCTGAATGCATTGCAACTTCTGAATTACCTTTGTTTATGTGGATTCTGCATATCAATGAAAAAAGCCAGTGAAGAGGAAACATTGAGCTACTTTTGTTGAAGTGTGAATCCTGCAAAAGCACAACTGCAGCAGAACACGAGGTATGATTTTCTTGAACTCCACAACTACTATATAAGTGGTAATGCACTATGAAATTTGGCTGCAATAAATTTAATGATTTTTCTAGGTTAGAATATAAAATATGTCTTCATAAAGCTTGAAACTGATTCTAGAAGTAAGCAGTGTGAAAAAGCTATTTATTCAAGTAATTTAGAGGATTCTATTTGTGGTGTGCGTATGGTTACATATCATAAATGCATAATAGCATATTAAGTATAAAAGAATACTTTAGACCAGTGAAGTAAATAAAACAAAAGTAACATCAGTGGTAATTTGAGATGGCAATTTTTTGTTATGCTTGCTTTTTCTTATAAAAAAATAATCTATGGAAACTTAAAACCTAATATTATTAGTTAAACTACCTATTACTAAACCCCTCAAATTTTTACAACTATTTAAAGTAGCACAGTTTAGTTTTCGCTTTGCAATGATATTGAAACTAAACTTGTTTATGATTGCTGTGAAGTGCTTTCATGCAGAAGGTATCTGAGAATTTGACACTATTCTATTTTAAATATTGTATGCTTCCCTGTAAACATTATCCTTGTAAACACCCACATCATTTACACTTTTAAAGACATGATATTTTTTACATCGGAAAGAAATTCTCCATATTATACATTCACACATATACAGTTGGCAAATAACAAGTAAGGAAAAGAACTTATTTCCAGTGTTCTCACTATAGAGGATGACACATTTATACATTCACGACCTGGAGAAGGGATAAAATGAGAAGGAAAAACATGTAAATAATAGCAGAACAAAAGTAAAATGATGTAAAGTTTCAAATTCAAAGAAAATGATGCCTGTGAAGATTTCAAATTCCACATGGGTTCACACAACGTGATAGTGAGGAGAAAGTCAGCAACAGAGAAAAACAAATTTTATGCAATTTATGTACTGGTCATGCTATTAGTAAGAACAGTGTAACTTCCCTTAAATTATATTACATTTTATTAAAACAATTGATATTACTCCAATCAGTTCCTGAGTTCTTCCTCCATCCAGCAACAACTGTAGTTGTTAAGTGACAAGGCATGGATCACACAATAGATGACACAACATGATATGCTACATAAGCACATAATCTACAGTTTATGGAGCAATTCACTGTCTTTTTACACTTACTTATTCATCCTTAGTAGCTGACATACATAATGAAGATAAATAAAATTTTTCTTTTAGGTATGAGCACTTAACAATTTTTACTTAGTTTCAGCAGATGGCAGATAAAGACAGAGGTCAAGGTTTCCCTCACCATCCTTAAGTTCAAAGAAACTGGGCTAATTATCTTACTGCTGACTGTATTCTTATTAAAGATTTCCTACTTCTCATCAAAACCTGAGGTCCAGAGAAAAAAACATTTGGATGATGACGTGTTTCTTGGAACTTGGCTCTCCAAGTCACAGATGCAACTCTTGGGCCAGTCATCAACTGCTATGTTTTTAAAAAAAAAACAAACATTCTCTTGTTGCCTAAGAAAGGACTGACAACTGACTGACTGGGCATGCTATGGGAGGGAGTACTCGTTATAAAAATGCAGTTGGTCAGCACATTAAGGTATCCCCTCGTTGCACTTGAGCTCCTGTGTCTGGAGGAGCCCCCTTATTGCCTGAGAGAGGTGAACCACCGGTCACCCTCTGACAGCTGAATATGCCTGATTCCTGGATTGTGGTCCAAGTGTCATGGTCTTAGGAGTGCGGTAGAAATTACCAGATTGCATTTTCCAAGTTGTGAGCAAAATGGATATTAAAATATCAAATGAATATTTAAATATCTGATGAAAGTCACTTATTAGGTGATGTTACAGAAGACGCTTTGAGCTCTTCTAAATTGCAGCAGATTGGGTCTAACAAAGTTCCCCTGAGCTTAATTGTTTGCCCACAGAGCAGACAGTAAAGCTAAGGTGAAACTAACTTCAAATATCACTTAATGAGGAATGCCAGTGCTCACTGAGTAAGTGTTTTCACTAATCTCAAGAGGGAAATTTTAACTATAGGTAAGCCTTTCGACTTACCTCTCTACTATCTCTCTAGCTGTCTATTAATACATACATCTCTGTGCATACGTACAACCTCGTATCCCCCTCCTTGTTTATGTGCTTTATGATTTAAATACCACGTAGCAAGCAAGAGTAAATCATGTCATTTTTCAGTCTGTTATTAAATGCTGTTTTGATATAATAGATTCCATACAATCACCTTGTTAAATACTAAACTGGTTTATGATTAAGTGCTGCTAAAAATCCAACTGTTTGATCTACCTTAAATTATCAATAAATTCTGAATTGCTCCTAAATTATAAGTGTGTAAAATATTTAATCTGTGACATGTCATGTCTAATGTTATAATTTGTTCACAGAAAACAGGGAAACTTGCTATATCAAGCTCAAGCTGCTCACTATTATGTTTAAAATTAGATACAACCCTAAAGATGATTATGGAATTGGAGTTGAGTCAGGTCCTGACCTCATTTTTTAATTCCTCAAAACAATGCAGACATTTTGACTTAGACTGGTTGCAATTAATTTCTAATTAACATGTTTAAAAATTGCAACCATAGAATGTTTTGATTAAATTGTTTGCATTCATTTGCATGCATCATTGGAAAGTAGAGGATTTATGTTAGGTAATAAACAAAGCATGTGACGTGCAGAATACATAATAATTTATTTAGAAAAGAATATTTACAAGATTAGAAATTTGTTTTCTTTCAACAGTCTTGTTTCTTGGGCTGCTTAACACATTGCGGGATTAATTCTCATTATACTAATTGCTTGATAAGTACATTAGGTTCCTCTGAGTTTGCTTTTGCTTTTCAAGTCTTATTAATTTTTGTATTATTATTTCCCAAATTTGGTTTAATTATAGAAATAATCTGTGAGAGTTTGCATAGAAATTTGTGTCATGACGTGAAGAACAATTAAGCATTGTTTTTGGCTGTGGAATGCATTTTTACAACTCTTTTTCAATTCAAAAAAGAAAAAAAAATAACGGCAGGTAATTCAGGTCTGGAGGTCTAATAAAGTATTTTCTGATATTGGTTCATGGAATCACAGAGTATTCCAAGTGGGAAAGGACTTTAAAAGATCTTCAAGTCCAGTCCTTCATGGGAAGGAGAGTCTACATGAGGTTATCTGCAACCTTGTCTAATCACATCTTGATAATATCCTGCAACAGGGATTTCATATAGGGAAGATTGTTACAGTGAATTATTGCTCTCCCTGTAAAAAGATTTTTCCTCCTGTCAAGATGAAACCTCTCCTACTGCAACTTGTACCTCTTTCCCCCTGTTCTCTCCATGTGTCTCATTGTTAAGAGAGAGCCTCCATCCTCCTTGTAGCTGCCCTTTAACTACTGGAAGACTTACTGAGATGAGGTCCCCATGAGCCTTCTCTTCTCCAGGGAGAGAAGAGACATAGGTGCTTCGGCTTTGCTAAAACAAAGACTTCTACAGCTGAACTATGTATTGTGTGATTTTTTAAAATTCATTTTGAACCTTGTCTGAGGTAACTTAATTCAATGTTCTTCTATGTTTTATCAAAAGAATCAGAAAACAATCATTCCCTCTTAGCTTTGTGACAGACATATGACCCTCAGCTGTCTCTTTTTCAGGCTGAAATGAAAGCTTATCATGTAGAAGTTATTCAACTAATTTAATCAATCTTGTCCTCTGAACTTTTTCTTGTTCTTCTATATGTTTTTTTGAAATGAGGAGAACAATACTCAAGATGTGCCTATGCAGTAGCATAATATTTTTCTATTGTATTTCTTTGCAGTGACAATCCTAATATTCTGTTTTCCTGTATGGTTGATCATGAAAAAATCTGAAGCTGCATGTTCACTGCTACACACACAAAAAAAAAACCCAGCTGTTGTTTCTTATGGACTTAACCATAAGAAACCATAGTCCATTAAGAGTGCTCCTATTGCTTCCTATGGCATTTCTGGCATACCTTCATGCTTGAAAGTTCTTTTTCTATTATTTCTTTGCAGAAACATACCCGTTGAGCTGACAGCTTTGGGTCCTCAGACAAGTCTCAAATTCCTCCACAGTGTAAACTCATCCTTTCCTAGTTCTGCAAGGCTGGAGAACTTTGTGGCGTTCCATGTACCCCAATTTTAATTCGAGGTATGGGAAAGCCTTCGAGAGAGTGTGGGATTTAGTTATATTTTACCTTAACTGGCATAGTGAAGACAAGTGGTGGACAACTGGGACTAAAGGACAGCTTATATAAATACCATGCCATTTCCAGAATCTCTGTTCCTTGCTTCTCATTGTTCAATTTATTTCTTGAAATATTTCTGGGTTTGGTTTTTCTTCCCCAATTTAACTTTGTAAATCTTCATCTGATAATTCAGACATTTCTTCTGAAATATTTCTATATTTCTATAGCCTGTGCAATTAATCTCATAACCACGATAACCTTAATTTCCATAACATCTGCTTTAGTTGTGAATCTTCTGTTTAGTGGTGAAAACCACATGATGATGATCTCTTTGCCCCCTTAATGAACAACAACATGTTCTCCTAGCTCTAAACATTATGTTTCCACAAGTGGCTCTCCAAAATGACACACTTTAATTTTGTGTTTATATAATTTTTAGTTGAAAGTTTTAAGGCCTCTACAAACCACTTTGAGCAAAACATGGCTTTACTCTTCTAGAAATGATTCGTAGTTCAATTATTTTTCAGAATCTCCAGGAGTCGTAGTGTTCTTGAGAAAACTGGAAAGAGGTTTTCAGAAAAAGTTTAACATGTTTGTAAAGCACTATAAAAAAAAATCTGTTAAAATATTGAAAAAGTGAAAAGCTAGGTTTCTATTCTGTTGATCACTCTAAATTATTTCTGTCAGCAAACAAAAATATGAGAGACTTAGATGATAGAGGGACTGGAATTTTTATTATTTATTATTTATTGTTTCTTACTTTCTACTTATTAGAGTAAGGCAGAATTATACTATTAGAGAAAACATTTTTCTTCTACTCCAAGTGGTCTACCTATATATATGATGATAAACTGTGAATGAATAACTTAACAATGATGTAATTCTTCTTCACATATGAGCTAATAGAAAATCTTCCAGGTTCAATGATAATATATGAAACATTTTGTGTTGTTCTTTTACCATTGTCCTCTTGTCTTTGCTAATTAGAGCATTTTAATATGTCAGGCTTTCTAAAAATTAAACGTTTCTTTAGTAGTTGTACTTAGTGTTCTGTTCGGTTTGTGGGAATTAAGATTAATTACATAACGTCTTTCTATACGGTAAACTGAATTTTTTAGTGGTATTAAGAAGATTACTTTTTTCCTAGTCTGTGGAGTGCCATGCTATATAGCAATGACCCAGCTACTTTGTAGATCAGGTCTTCAGATTAAATTGCCTTTATGTGGTTAAGGATTTATTTTCAAGATCTTATAAACCAATGAGTGGTCTCTAAATATTAAAATGAATGTAGAAGTCAATATTTGCCCTCACAAGCATTTTTTTCCTCAGTTTACATGATCAGTGTTTTTAATTTAAATAGTAAAAATCCTTAATGTTTTTATATTATGAATGATCAGGAGAAATCAATCCCTGTGGCCTAGAAATTCTGGATAAATTGTACACAAGCATGAATTAGATGTGAGAAATGCTTGAAGATACTTTCCTTTGATCTGTCTTTTTGCCCTGATCCTGGATCCATGCATTCCTGTTCCTGAGTCCAGATCTCTCCTGCCACATTGTTCTTGTGCTTGGTCTGCAGCATCTGTGATGACGTAGTAGTTGTTGAGGGGGAGAGGCATTCAATTTCCTATATTTGTATATATTTTATTATTTTCTTATTAATATTATTTTCATTATTAAAATTATTGTTTCATTAAAGGTATTTTAGTTTTAGTTTCCAATCCACAAGTCATTATCTCTCATTTCCCTTTTCCATTTTTCTTTGACAAGGGGAAGAGGCAGCTGGGACAAAACTGCTCACATTTGGCTGCCTGTCAAGCTAGGCTGAGGCTAAACTGTGACAAACACGTTGACTTTTCAGTATTATGAGTCGAAGGACCTGAGAAATGAAGATACAGTTTTGTCACTATGGAGTAATTGCAAAAAAAGTTTAATGACATAAATAAGTTGTTCATTTTAAAACCCCAGTTCTACTTTATGTTATTTATTTTATTATAAGATTTATTTTTGGTCGCTTCCTCTATTAACTAGTTTAAAGAAAGAACAGGTATAAAAATCTGTTAGTCAATTGAAGACACAGAGACACATCCCTCACACCTCCCCATTCCTTACTCAAAATAAATAGCAACAGCCTGTCTGATAAGGAGCACAATGTAATGAGGGAGTAATGTACGCTAAAGAAGTAGAGGTTTTCTTAGTCGTGTTAAGTAGCAACTTAGCTCTCACACTGTTTTCAAAGGAGAGTCCTTACAAAATGGTATAGTTCTTATCATGGGTAAGATCTGATCTGGAGTTTGCAGAAGGTTTCTATTGGTTTTGTTTTCCTTTTTTTTTCTATTTTCCAAAGAAGATACATTTATAAGAAATGTCAGACTAGACTAATTTTTTCAACATCTCTCTTTTCTTAATCCTCTGATGATTTAATTTCCATTACCTACCTGAAAATAATGATTCAGAACAGTTTTTTTCAGAGAGTAATTTTCAAGAGTAGAATCGACCCGAAGTCTCACGCCATACAAACATTTGGTATACGGCTCAGTAACCCACTATTATTTCAAGTAAAACACTGATTAGCAGTAGTCTCAAAACCACTATATCTTCTTTTTCAGTTGAGCTCTACTACTGAATATATAGCAGAAGGATCTATACTTTTCTCCAGCTGTAAAAAGAGGCTTTGCATTGTCTCTTAAGCATTTGCATATCTGGAGAAGAGAAAAGGAAAGTCTAAAATGAAAACTTCAAACAGCTTAGACTGAGATTTGCTATTCAAACTACCAATAAAGCTTATTGCAAGAAGGAAATGAATATTCATTAAACATAGGGCATTCTTTGTCCTCATGGAAATACTGACTGCTTCAGCAGTGGGTAATCTAACTATTATTCATGTATCACGTACTTACAAAAGAAGAAATAAATTGAAAAAGTCATAATGATTTTAGAAAAATTTGTAATTCTGCTTATTAAGGAGGAGACTTCTTCTATAGATAATTAATGTTTATCTGAATAAATAGATGCAGGTGTTGACATAGGCACCAAGAATTTCACAATTTTTCCATAATTATGTTTGTAAGCAAATGCAATATTTTCCTATATTCATTTATTTCTTCATTACTTTTTTCACAAAATAGGTCACTAATAATTTCATGATTTTCTATCATTTTCTTCTTGTATTACTGCCTCTCTGCTAAGAGACATCAGTTTACTTCAACAGGGTAAGTTTGCTGTCTAGAATATATTAACTGAGCATTATGTTGTATTTCAACATGATGGTCTAAATGGAGGGAAGATGCCTGTCATAGAATCATAGAATGGTTTGGGTTTGAAGGGACCTTAAGGATCATCTAGTTCCACTCGTCCTGGCCATGGGCAGGGACACCTCCCATGAGACCAGGCTGCTCAAGGCCCCATTAAACCTGTCTCTGAACACCTCCAGGGATGGGGCAGCCACCCCTTCTCTGGGCAACCTGTGCCAGTGTCTCACCATCCTCATAATGAAGAATTTCTTCCTGAAATCTAATCTAAATCTTCTCCCTTCCAAGTTAAAGCCGTTCCCCCTTGTCCTGTCACTACATGCCTTTGTAAAAAGTCCCTCCCCTGCTTTCTTGTAGGACTCCTTCAGGTACTGGAAGGTCACAATAAGGTCTCCCTAGAGCCTTCTCTTCTCCAGGCTGAACAACCGCCCACTCATTCAGCCTGTCCTCGTATGGGAGGTGCTCCAACCCTTTGACCATATTTGTAGCGTCCTCTGGACCAATTCCAACAGTTCCATGCTCTTCTTATGTTTGGGATTGCAGAACTGGACATATAGCTCCAGGTGGGGTCTCATGAGAGTGAAGCAGAGAAGGAGAAACACCTTTCTCAGGCTGCTGGCCAAGCTTCTTTTGATGCAGCCCAGGATATGGCTGGCTTATGGGCTGCAAGAGCACATTGCTGCAGATTGCTAGTTCATGTCGAGCTTCTTATCAATCAACACCCTCAAGTCCTTCTCCACAGGGTTGCTCTCAATCATGCCATCTCTCATCCTGTATTGAAACTGCAGATTGCTCTGACCCAGATGCAGGACCTTGCATTTGCGCTTGTTGAATTTCATGAGGTTCACACAGGACCACTTCTCCAACTTTTCCAGGTCCCTCTGGATGACATCCTATCCTTCCACTGTGGCAACTCCACCACTCAGTTTGGTGTCATCTGCAAACTTGCTGAAGATACAATTGATATCACTGTCTATATCATCAATGAAAATATTAAGCAGCACTGGTTCCAGTACAGAACTCAGAGGGACACCACTCGTCATGGATCTCCATCTGGACATCAAGCCAGTGACCACTAGTCTCTGAATGTGACCATCCAACCAAATCCTTATCCACCAAACAGCCCACCCATCAAATCCAAATCTGTCCAATTTAGAGAGAAGGAGGTTGTGGGGGATTGTGTCAAAGGCTTTACAGAAATCCAGATAGATCACACCTGTTGGTTTTACTGTGTCCACTGATGTGGTCAACCCATCATAGAAAGCTACTAGATTGGTGAGGCAGGCCTTGGTCTTGGTGAAGCTATGCTGGCTGTCTTGATTCTCCTTTCTGTTCTCCATGTGTTTAGCAGAGCTTCTAGGAGGACCAGTTGCATGATCTTCGCCGGCACAGAGGTGAGGCTTATAGGTTCATAGTTCCCCATGTGTTATCCTTTCTACCCTCTTTAAAAATGGGCACAAAGTTTCCCTTCTTTCAGTCACCAGGGACTTCCACTGACTGCCACAACTTTCCAAATATCCTGCAGAGTGGCTTGGCAACTATATTTGTGAAGTCCCTCATGACTCTGGGCTGCATCTCATAAGTTCCCATAGACTTACACATGTTCAGGTTCCTCAGGTGGTCACAAACCTGGTCTTCCCCTACTGTGGGAGGAGCTATACCTCCCTGCTCCACATCTTATTTTCCATTGACCCACAAAGGGTGAGAAGAGAGAGGTTGTCAGTGAAGACTGAGGCAAAAACGTTGAGTACCCCAACTTTCTCCTCTTCTATTGATACAAGGTCCCCATTTTCATCCATTAGTGGGGGTACATTTTCTTTAACCTTCCTTTTCTGGTTGATGTACCTGTAGAAGCCCCTCTAGTTATTCTTTGCTTCCCTTGCCAAGTTTAACTCCAGCTGTGGTTTGGCCTTTCTGACTCCATCCCTACATCCCTACACAACCTACACAACAGTCTACAACAGTGTCAAAATCATCTCATACCTCCTAGTTTTGTAATAATGTTGTTATTGTTGTTATTATTATTATTTTTTAACCTTGGCAGTGATTGGATTGTGAAAGACAAATTGCAGTGGAAATCAAGATTTTATGATGCATGCTTTTTATTATAGGAATGATAGAGTTGTAATTGAAACTTTGAGGCAATATATTGAGATGATGGATCTGTTAAGTCTAGATTGGGAGTAACCAGTGATAAAATTTGTCTTAACCATTTGATTAACAGTTGATTTTGTCAGGCTTTACATTTAAAATGTGTGAGTGAGTAATAAAACAAGAAGTGACAGAGCTGAAATGTTACTTTCAGACCTGAAAAATTACTGACTTACAGCAGTCTCATTCTCAAACCCTTCTACCTCTGCTAGCATCTATCCCAAATCCTCCTGAGCTCATCTAATTACTACCTCCTGGGACAATTCACAGATACAGGCTACTTCTACACTTACTCCTGAATTCCTGAATACTTTAAAATAATACAGATTTGGGATTTTTATTTGATTGAGGTTTTTGAGTTTGTCTGTTTGTTTGGGGGCAGTGGACAATGGTTTGTTGGGGGGTTTTGTTTGGGGTTTTTGTTTGGGTTTTTTTTCTTTTCTTTTTTTTCATTGTGGAATGACCTTATTTCAAAAGGCAGAAAAAAAGACTTGTGCTATTCTTGCCACAGTGGATTATGTACTTCTACACTGGTTCTACTATTATGGCTATAACTACTACTATTGCTTCTACTGACTTGCTAGTATTCAAAGTATTATTCACTAGGAAGTGAGTAACAGTTCCTCTCTCTCTCTCCCCCTCAATTAGTATTTTGAATTGACCAGACTTCAGGACTTACCTGGAGCCTTTACTTTTCCTATATAATTAAAATATTTACAAAGCATATGCTTTGCAGAAATGATAATTGTAATATCAGTGTTTTTTTTTAATTTGATGTATTTATTAACACCAACAAGTAATTCTGAATAATAAAAATTAGAAACTGTTTTGTTGACTTGTTATTTTCTGTAGCCATGCTAATAACTAAATTTCAGTAGTCACTATGTAATCAGAAAAAACATCTAGAGAATTAAACAATGTACATTCACAAAATTAATGATGTGTAAGAACAGTAAGAACATCAAATTCTCTTGGGCTATCTGGAAAATCTACACAGGTCACAGTTCACACCATTAAACACGTATTACAGGACATTTAAAAAAATTTACTTAGAAGTAGTCAAAAGTGTAGAGGATTTTATAATAACTATATTTGTCAGAATAAAAGGAAGAAGGCAGTAAATATGTCAAAGAATTGATGGCATAGCTTGAGTCACATCGAGAATTTGGTTTCCTAAAACATTGGAATTCATCATGGTGTGAGAACTGGCATTGTCATGGGTGCAGGGAGGAAGGGACTTAACAATAAGATTAAAGAAGGAATTAAACCAACAACATCTTTTATGTAGATATGTGTATGTATGTGTACAGAGAAGTATTTATATACGTATATATGAATATAACCATAAGCTCTATCTGTGAAAAGTGCTGTAAATCCATCAGGCTAATGTGGTAAGAAAGTTGAAGAAGATATCTTATTTTCTTGTTTCTTTCTGGCATTTGGAGTCTCAGAAAGTTAGTCAGAGGCATCAGGTGGTCTTTCATTGAGAATAAACATGGTATAACTGACAATTCAGAAAGCTGATTGCATCTCACTTGTATATTAGAATATCTGCTCATATCTCTACTGGGACAGAATAAGATGACTACAGAAAGTAGTAATGCAGTCACGTTAGAAACTCATATATTTTTGTGTTTATAATTTTAACATCATGGGTCTTGAATATGTGTGTTCATGTGTATGGCAATAATGTCAAGTGCTTAATTTAAAGAATTCTGCCAATTCAAGTATCAATTGAATATTTCATTCCAGATCTGCTCTTTAACATTTTAAGAGAACTTCATTATTACAAGAAAGTTCAGCTTAAAACGAAATATGCTGTAGGTTTCGTGTAAGCAATAGGAAATTATTAGGAAAGATGCTAAAATTTCTAGGTTATTTCTAACAAGAACTTACGGTGTGCAATATTGTGTTAAGAATTGAGGATGGATGCAAGGGTTACAAAGAATATGAAGTGCTTGTGCAGGTTAGTCAGCCAGAAAGTAAAGTCAAACAAATCATACCCCCTGTGATGAGCATGACTGGCAAACTTGTAAAAGCATACAAGAAGAAGGCTGAGGTACTCAAAACCATTTTTGCCTCAGTCTTCACTGACAACCTCTCTTCCAACACCACTTTAGTGGATGGATTGCAAGATGGGGACTGAGGGAACAAAGTCCCATCCACTGTAAGAGAAGATGAGGTTTGTGACAAGTGGTGTCCCTCATGGGTCTGGCTCTGGGGAGCCTTCTTTTCCATTTCCTTTGGCCTGGTATTTCTGAAGGTCTGAAAGAATTAGGCTTCCCACTCTCGTTGCCCTTTAACAGAACATGGCCACATTAAATACAAATCTGGAGCACATTCCCTGTGTAAGAGTTTGCTGTTGTCCAAAATTGTCCAAAATGAGAGATATGCTTAAATTATTCCTTCAAACTGAATTGAAGAGCCATCCTTGAATTAAGTTCCAAGCATCTTTCAATGGCAGTGAAGAAAATATGACTTTTTTTAGTGTAGTTATTTCTTTCTAAACAGAAGACTCAAAACAGCTGAAGAAAAATACTCACCTGCATTAGTCCGTTCATAAATCTTCTGACATCGATTCTTTACAGTCTGGCTTCAAAAATGTCATGGACTTCAGGCTTTTGGCAAGATCTTGAAAGCTGCTATACATTTATCCATAAAGCTTACCTTCGTTTGGGGGCAGGGGGGCATTATTTATGTGCAACAGAGTAAATGAAGGCATTGTATTAGGATGTTGTGATGTTGTGATAGAGTTAATTTTCTTCATGGTAGCTAGAATGGATCTCTGTTTTCGATTTATGCTTAGTAGCTGATACTATAGGGAGGTTTTTGTTATTGCTGAGCAGTGCCTACGCAGAGCCAAGACCTTTTCTGTTTCTGACCCCAGCTGAACAAAGGAATATCCCACCCCTCATGAAAAGCTAACAGAAGAAGAAGGAAAAGTGGGACATTTGGAGTGATGATGTTTGTCTTCCCAAATTACTGTTATGCATGGTGGAGCCCTTCTTTCCTGGAGATGGCTGAACATTTGCCTACTGATGGGAAGTGAATTAATTCCTTATTTCGCTTTGCTTGTCACGTCTTTTCCCGTAACTATTAAACTCTTTGGCTCAAACCATGAGTTTGGTCACTTCTATGCTTATGATTCTCTTCCCCTTCCCATCAGTGGGGAGTTAGTGAGCAGCTGTGTGGGGTTTAGGTGCCAGCCAGGGTTAAACCACAACAGTTGTACCTACAGAGAAGCACAGTGGCATGTGAAGAAGCAGACACATGGATCTGGGCAAGGTGGTGATGCTGCTTTATAGCCTGAGACAGTAGAATCATTTTTTTCATAGCACTTCTTCACAAAGTAGATATATATGTAACAAATAATCCAGTAATGTTTGTTTCTTCTTTTATTCTCAGTAAAGTTTGTAGTTATAAAAGTGTTGGCATGTGTTGACACTGATTATAAAATCTCAGCTATGGAAGAACGAGAGCTGGGGAGCAGTCTGTGTGTACAAACAATGCATCAGGTGAAGTCATGAAGTTTAAAATAAAAATGAGACATACAAGAACAGATTAAAAAATGTATGTGTAAATATCTTGTTATGTTACCTTCCCTAGACATAAGTTTTCATCTTTTCTAGAAGCAGATGCTTCTAGATACTCTGTGAAACAATTCTATTTTAAGTCTGGTTGGCAATGGATGAGATTTATTTCAAAATGTGCTATTTTAATATTCTGGTGTTCACTTATGTCTGAAGCTCAAAAAGCCCAGGAGAATATGCATTACCCATTCTTTATTGCATAATGAGAAGCTTGTGATTCCTTACGTTGTGCTGATCTGGGGTGCTGAACAGAGGAGTACCTGTTCATCCTTGCAGAACTTTCTTTTTTTTGGAACAAGGAGCTATTCCAGAGATATTGTGAAATACAGAAGGACAATGTATACTAAGAATCAATAAAAAGCTATTCCGTTTTCTTGGTGTCAGTCACCTAGCCAAGCACCTACTTTCGTATTCAGAAAACCCACCAAAATATTGTGGCCATACACAATATTTCTGCCCATCAACTGTTTATGATTATAGGGTTGGCAACTGGCTTAAGTACAACTTATACTGCCTTGGATTGTTTATTCAACATATTGGTATTTTTTATTTATTTTTTTTAAACACTCTAAATTTAGGATTGAGTCATGCGCTTACAGATACAAATTTTAGTCAGAAATTTTCAATATTGTATGACTAAAATAACAGTGCTAGGCATGCTATAGCTTTGGCAAGGGTGAAATTGTATGCATTATTTCTCTTGAAGCAGTGTTTAGGATTTCTTTGATAAGCATATATTCAGGGATTTGTTTTTCATATACTTACAAGTGGATTTCTTTGCAGTTGTAGCAACTTTGGTGCATGGGAGAGTAGGATTTTCAAGGTAACTGCTTCCTGGAAAAGCAATTCACATATTACTGAGGCTGAGAGCTGAGCAGCCAGCTCAGCATGTTGGCTACGGTTCGGTGATACTCATCATTAAATTTAGTGGGTTTGCTTGGAGAGAATGAATATCTTGGATAACTGATGGAACAAAGAAAGGGATTGGGACCAAGTTCAAAGTTACAACTAGAATTGCATCCACGAATTGTCAGCACTGTAGTGCTGCATTTGCATGATATGTTTTTTCTTATTACAATAAAATAGGTCATTTATGTCACATCTATAAACTTTGAAAGAAGTTAAGGAAGCCTACCTCAATCTAATTTGCCTCTAGAATTCTAGCTCATTAGCTTTGCAGCTACATCTTTTGAAATTATGACCTAGAGATATAATAATAGTAATATTAATCTCAGTTTCTTGAAACAAGATGTTGAAGCAGTTCTTTCTGTGAACTGATTTAATTCAATGACTATGCTTTTTCTTTGGAGTTCTTTTACTTAAGCATTCTGTTGCTACAAACTGCAATGCCCCTGACAAGAAGTAAGTGTGCAATTTAGGCACATGCAAGCAATAACTAATAAAAATCACTGTACCAGCCATGAAATAATATGATTTGAGAGTATAATGAATTAATGCATCCAGAAACTGCTAGATAAAATGGTTTCAAAAGTTATATGGAATAAAAAAATGAACAGTGTGCCATGAAATACTGAATGATCTCTGCAGACATGCACAAACATTTTATTCTTGATCACAGACAAGCATGATTCACTGTAAAAGCTTTCGTCAAAATTTCCAGGGAGTGGTTATGTTATTTATTCTCCAATAAAATAATACAGTGTGAAAAAGTAATAATAAATAATTCAAGCTGCTCAAAAAGAACTTCAGTTCATATTACAATCATATTATTCAGGCTTATATTTTTCTGCATTGAGATGGTTTATAAAAATATATATTGTGGGGGAAAAAGATATATAAAGTCATATATATTATCAAGATATCTTGAAGATCTTGAGATGAGTAGGGGGTGTTGCCCTCTGTGTTAGTGGCTAGCTGGAGAGCATCAAGGTCCACTGGAGATGGATGAATAACCTACTAAGAGCCCATGAGTCAGTATTAAAGGGAGGACAGGGACAAACGAAGTTATAATGGGGGTCTGCTACAGGCCACCGGCTGGGTTAGAGAGGGTGAATGAGGCTGTCTATAGACAGATAATCACAGCTTCACATTCACAAGCCTTGGTCCTCATGGGGGAACCTCAACCTTCCCTATATCTATTGGAGGGACAACACAGCAGGGCATAAGCAATACTTGAGGCTCCAGGAGGACATAGAATCATAGAATCATAGAATCACCAGGTTGGAAGAGACCCACCAGATCATCAAGTCCAACCATTCCTATCAAACACTAAACCATGTCCCTCAGCACCTCATCCACCCGTCCCTTAAAGCCCTCCAGGGAAGGTGACTCAACCCCCTCCCTGGGCAGCCTCTGCCAGTGTCCAACTTCCTTCTCCAGGTGATAGAAGAGCCAACGAGGAGAGGTGCTGTGCTGGACCTTGCTCCCACAAGCCGGAAGGAGCTAGTGGGGAATGTGTAGCTCAAGGGAAGCCATGGCTACAGTGACCATGAAACAGTGGAATTCCAGATCCTTTGGCAGCAAGGAAGGCACACAGCAAACTCACTTCCCTAGAGTTCAGGATAGCAGGCTTTCACCTCTTCAGGGATCTGCTCAGTAGAGTACCATGGGATAAAGCCTTGGAGGGCAAGGGGGGGCCAAGAAAGCTGGTTAACATTCAAGGATCACCTCCTCCAAGCTCAAGAGTGATCCACCCCAAAAAAGAGGAAGCCAGGCAAAAAAATCGGAAGGCCTGCATAGATGAAAAAGGAAATCCTGGACAAACTCACATGCAAAAAGGAAACATACAGAGGGTAGAAGCAAGAGCAAGTAGCCTGGGACGTATACAGACAAAGTGTTTGAGCAGCTAGGGATCAGGTTAGGAAAGGTAAAGCTCTGATAGAATTATATCTGGCCAAAGAGATCAAGAACAACACAAAAAGCTTCTATAGGTGTGTTGGAGACAAACAGAAGACTAGGGACTACGCAGGCCCTCTCTGGAAGGAAATAGGAGACCTGGTTACCCATGATACAGAGAAGGCTGAGGCACTCAGCTTTTTTACCTCAGACTTCACCAGCAATGGCTCAGACCACACTACAGAAGCTGCAGAAGGCAAGGGCAGGGACTGGGAGATAAAGAACCATCCACTGTAGGAGAGGGTCCTGTGCAAGACCATCTAAGGAACCTGGAGGTTCGTAAGACCATGGGATGTGATGAGATGCATCTGCAGGTCCTGAGGGAACCGTGAGATGAAGTTGCTAATCCATTATCCATCATTTTTCAGAAGTCATGGCAGTCCAGTGAAGTTCCCCCTGACTGGAAAAGGGAAAACATAACTTCAATTTTTAAAAAAGGGAAAAAGGTAGATCCAGGGAACTATAGGCTGGTCAGTCTCCCCTCTGTGTCTGGAAAAACCATGGAACAGATCCTACTGCTGAGGCATGTGAAAAATAAGGTGATAAGTAACAACTAACACGGCTTCAGAAAAGGCATATTGTGCCTGATACGTTTGGTAGCCTTCTACTATGGGGCTACAGCGTTGGTGGACAAGGGAAGAGTAACTGACATATCTACCTGGACTTGTGCAAAGCATTCAACTGTCCCACATGTCGTTCTTGTCTCTGAATTGGAGAGACATGGATTTGACAGGTAGGCCACATGGTAGATAAGGAGTGTGGTTATGAGCTTAATGTCCCAATGGTGACCAGTGACAAGTGGTGTTCCACCACTCGTATTGGGACTGGTGTTTTTTAACACATTTGTTGCAGAAACGGACAGTGGAATCGAGTGTAGTCTCAGCAAGTTTGCTGGTGACGTTAAGCTCTGTGGTACAGTCAATACACTAGAGGGAAGGGATGCCATCCAGATGGTTGAGAGGTGGGCCTCTGCAAAGCTCATGAATTTCAACAAGGTCAGATGTGAAATCCGGCACCTGAGCCAAGGCAATCCCAAGCACAAATGAAAGCTGGAATGGTTTGAGCATAGCCCTGCAGAGAAAGATATGAGGGTGCCGGTGCAAGGCAAGTTCAACTTGAGCCGACAATGTATGCTTGCAGCCCAGAAAACTAATTGTACCCTGGACTGCATCCAAAGAAGTGTGACCAGCAGGTCGAGGGAAAGGATTCTGCCCCTCTACTCTGTTCCTGTGAGACTGCATCTGGAGTACTGTGTTCAGTTCTGGAGTCCTCAGCACAGCAAGAACATGGTTCTCATAATGAGTCCAGAGGAGGGCTGTGAAGATGATCAGAGGGCTGGAGCACTTCTGCTATAAGGTTGGGCTGAGAGAGTTGAGCTTGCACTGCCTGGAGATTAGAAGGCTTCAGGGACGCCTTATAGCAGCATTCTAGTACTTAAAGAAGGTCTACAGGAAAGCTGGGACTCTTTATCAGGAAATCATAGAATCATACAATCACCAGGTTGGAAAAGACCCATCGGATCATCGAGTCCAACCATACCTATCAAACACTAAACCATGTCCCTCAGCGCCTCGTGCACCCATCCCTTAAACACCTCCAGGGAAGGTGAATCAACCACCTCCCTGGGCAGCCTCTGCCAGGGACCAGTGACCCTTTCTGTGAAAAATTTTTTCCTGATGTCCAGCCTAAATCTCCCCTGGCGGAGCTTGAGGCCATTCCCTCTTGTCCTGTCCCCTGTCACTTGGGAGAAGAGCCCAGCTCCCTCCTCTCCACAACCTCCTTTCAGGTAGTTGTAGAGAGCAATGAGGTCTCACCTCAGCCTCCTCTTCTCCAGGATAAACACCCCCAGCTCTCTCAGCCACTCCTCAGGGATAGGATGGGAGAGAACGGTTCAAGAAGAAAGAAGGAAGATTTAGATGAGATATTAGGAAGAATTTCTTCACCATGAGAGTGTTGAGGCACTGGAACGGGCTGTCCAGAGAAGTTATGGATGCTGCATCGCTGGAGGTGTTCTGGGCTGGATGAGGCTTTGAGCAACCTGACCTAGTGGAAGGTGTCCGTGCCCATGACACATGATTTGGAACTACATTATATTTAATGTCCCTTCCAACTCAAACCCTTCTATGTTTCAATGATTCTACGATTCTATGATCTTGTCAAGAGCTAAACAACAAAATAGCATGAAAATTTGAAATTATTTTGAATTGTTTTGAATTCCAAATTTTGAACATGGATTGTCTTCATATTCTAGGAGGTAAGTAACACACATGTTGAGGAGTTTGTAGGATGCCTGTCTCTTCTATACACTCTGTTTATTCTGCCAGTGTAAACTACCACTCATTTGCTGTATTTTTTTGAGATGGACATAATTTTTTCACCATGCTTTCATACATTTTTAATCAATAAGAGAGGGGAACTTCAAACGGAAGAAAGAACAAGGAATGTGAAATAAATATAATATAATAAAATAGCCTGTTTTAATGTAACTACATCTTCCACAGTTTCAAATAAAATAATTCAGATATCTTAGTTAGTAAAGTGATGAGTACCTAAAATAAAATTTATGTGACCCAAAAATAATTATTTGGTGATTAGAGTCTTCAAGAAACAGGTTCCTAAACAGAAGCTTCGTTTACTGAGAAGGTTTAATCTTACATGGTTTTTTTTCACTGAGCTTATACATATCAGTTTGGTTGGTAATAAAACTATTGCCTTTCATTCTGGAGGATTTCCCAACTAAATAAGAAGTACTGGAATTAGTAAGTTTTGAATACCTGTGTTTGCCCTCATATTTTGAATTTCTGTTCATTATCTATTGGAACAAATATTGTGGGTTTTTTCCACAAGTGCAAATAAATTGATTGGAGTATAATATGCAGTGTAGAACACTTAAAGTGAGCTTCATGTATCTTTTCTGAAAAGAGTTAGAAATGTTAGAAGTAGCAGTTTTTTGATGTATTGCCTTCTAAGGCTGGGTTCCAAATTTGAGCACATAGCATGACAAATGACTCTCTACTTCTAAAAATCCAATCTGAAAAGAAAAAATATATACAGTGTAACTTTTCTAGAGAAGACTCATATTGCTTGACAGTGCTTGAAACATTGGTAAGGACTGATCTGTAAAGAGTTCTCTTTCTAAAAATATGGAGGAAAAATATTAAAAATCACCAAGTGGATACATTTAGTAATATTAAGAGGGAAATAGATGGAATATGAAATGCAAAACACTTTGGAAGAGAGGGGTATATAAGACCTAGAGATTCAGAATTACTAAAAAGGTACTTAACATTCAAGAATATGGATTACATATTGCTTTATATTAAAATACACAAACATGTTTATTTTCTCTTAAGCAGTGTGATATATCTCTCTTTAAAATAAAAAGACATTGGAAGGACCAGTATGACAAGACTAACCAGGTAAAAGATCCTTCCTTATAAGGACCATTGTTCTGAAGACCTCTACATCAGCAGCTGAAGATAGTATTCATGTCTTCTAGGTGGCTGAAGAAGATCAAGCTGCCTAGCAGACAAAATAAAGATATTTGAATTTTTTTATAATGCAGGATAAAAGACTCTTCTACCCTTGTGCAGGAACTTTGTGCTTTTCAGGAGACGTTAGTTTAAATATCTAAATAAACCCCAAAGACAAACACACCAAACAAACAAAAAAAACCCCAAACAACTGATGGTTTTTCAACAGATTTGAACCTTTTGAGTCAGAAATGGAGTCATACACTGGTTGTGAATTTTTAATGGTGTATTGTAGATGAATCTTTAAGCTGAAAAAAGGAATATTTTGAGTATTATGAGATGAGAGAGGGTAAAGGCAACGTATGTGGCTTTGGAACAGAAATTTGACATAAAGAAAATAGTAAGAGAAAAGCAGGACAATAATAAGGCAAACTGATTACTCAACCATGAATCCACACAGATCTGCCAAATATGAAAATTAAACAAGAAACCTTGAGACTCCATAAAAAAAATCTGCTGAATTAATTGTTTTAAAGATGTGGTATAAAACACTTCACTGTCATTTAGAGAAACACAAACCAAAACCAAGTCCATTACTTGTGCACATCTACTATATTGCAAACATCAATATTTAAGAATATTTATGAAAAAAATGCCTGAATTCAAGTACTGGAATTAATTCTAAGATATTAACTTTAAAATTTCTCCACAGAAAGTACAGAGAAATAGTAACTTTAAGCAATAGTTCATGTGGTTTTAGGCTTCTGCCACAAAGTAAACTGAATATCACGTTATAAGCTTTTTTCAGTTCACCTTAATGGCAGGGGGAGATTATAGGTAGTCTGTAGGAACTTGCTCAGATGTAGACATTTGTACTGCAAATATGGTTTATAGACAGAGAGATAAACAGATAGGCAAATGAATCAGATAAACAAATGTTCAGATAGACAAATATCCAGCAGTTAGTGACTGAAATATCACAACAAATGTAATACCTCTTTCAATACCCACAAATGGGATCTTGGTGCAAAGATGAATGAGATGTCTGAAAACAGAATACAGTATTTACAGAGAAAAATCTAATCCTCTTAAATACAGCCAGACAGAAAAGACAGCATTTTCCTGGACAATAACAAATTCCAATTCTATCAGTTAGATTGTTAGATTTATTTCTAAAGGATATTATTATTGTTACAGTTATTATTATTATTATAAATTGTTGTTGTTGCTGTTGTTGTTATCAGAAAAGGGAATATCTGTTCTGAGGTTGAAGGATGAAAACAGGTCAGGTATAAGTAATAGTTCTTGCTGAGGACTTTTCTGTTAGGGCCACAAAACTAAATTGAATTGTTTTTACACTCTATTTTACAGAGGAAAATCAGAAGTGGCATTGACAGATGATAACGATATGATTTGATCGCTACAAGTATCAAATACCATGAAGCGGCACACCTCTAAAAGCTTTAATACATTGACATGCAGCAGCTAATACTACGTTATGGAGAGCAGAGGAAGGTATGCATAAATCATAGAATCATAGAATAGTTAGGGTTGGAAGGGACCTTAAAGATCATCTAGTTCCAAACCCCTTGCCATTGGCAGGGACATCCCACTAGATCAGGCTGCCCAAGGCTCCATCCAACCTGGCCTTGAACACCTCCAGGGATGGGGCAGCCACAGCTTCCCTGGGCAACCTGTGCCAGTGTCTCACCTCTCTCACCGTGAAGAAATTCTTCCTAATGTCTAGTCTAAATCTGCCCTTCTCCAGTTTATACCCATTCCCCCTACATCACTACAAGTCTTTATGAATAGTCCCTCTCCAGCTTTCTTGTAGGCTCCTTTCAGGTACTGGAAGGTCGCTATAAGATCTCCTCAGGACCTTCTCTTCTCCAGGCTGAACAAGCCCAACTCCCTCAGCCTGTCCTCATAGGGGACAACAGCTCCATGTCCTTCTTATGCTGAGGATTCCAGAACTGGACACAACACTCCAGGTGAGGTCTCACAAGGGAGGAATAGAGAGGCAGAAGCCCCTCCCTCGACCTGCTGGCCACACTTCTTTTGATGCAGCCCAGGATATGGTCGGCCTTATGGGCTGCGAGCAGACGTTGCCGGCTCGTGTCAAGTTTCTCGTCAACCAGCACCCCCAAGTGCTTCTCCATAGGGCAGCTCTCAGTCACATCATCCTCTATCATGTACTGGAAACAGGGATTGCCCTGACTCTGGTGTAGGACCTTGCACTTGGCCCTGTTGAACCTTGCAAGGTTCTCACAGCCCCACTTCTCCAGCCTGTCCAGGTACCTCTGGATGACTTAAGAATGGCTTAAGAAAACATTCTGCTTTGAGGCAGAAGCTATTAACATCAACTAGTGCCACTATCTTGACATGCAACCTTACCTCATTAGTTTTTTTAAGACTGATTCTTTAGCTTATGTTTCATCTCTTGAAAACAGACACCAGATTCTAAGTTGTGCCTCCAAGTCTTTCTTTACAAGCACCAAAGACACAATCTAACATCTGTGTCACAAAATACTCCACCATTTCCTATACCAAGTAAATGGCTACCTGAAAGAGCATCCTAGAGAGATGCATTTTTCCACATCTACAGCTTTCTCCATTTACACTGAAGAATCTGAAAGGAGCATCCCTAAAATATTTATGATGATGAAAAGGTGGTGTTGTGTAAACTGGGGGGATTAGAAGTCCTCTGGATCTCAAGGTGCTGTGCCTGGGAAATTATTTGCCTTTTATTTCTTTTTCTGATTAGTACATACACTTAACTCAGGTAATCAGTCCTCAATGTGAACCTCCTTCAGTCAAAGGTGAAAAAAAAGAGCTTCATTCTTTATGATTTTTGCAAAGAATGTTTGATGTCATATGTGCATATAGTAGGACAGATTTTTGGTTTTAAATGGCTTTATTTGTATTTTATTGTTCTTTTTACCAACATACTATAGCTATGTTTTTAAGTTCACTGACAAAGTGAGATAAATTTTTTTAGCTAGCAGAAATGGACTGCACAAAGATTGTACATGATATTTGTTTTTTTTTACTTTGAGCTATGTTTTCATAGTATCTTTCTTGTGTGAAGCAAAATAGGACCTTTTACATGCCATAGTGACCTCCAGTCTTCTATGTCCATTCCATTTTTTTCAATAAAGATAAATTAAGAACAAGACTTCTAACTCCAGTGAAGTACCAAATATATTATTGTTATAGTGATTGCAGTTAGTGATATCTAACTTACTGCTTATTCAGCTAAGCGTTCATTTATAATTTTATACTTTATCTGCAGAAAATGACTAATGACTTCAATCTTTCTTTGGTAAAACATGGGCGAACAAAAGGATAATTGATTGTTCTGCAAACTATAAAATTGCAAATCATATTTTAAATAATTTTCTTTAAATAAGTAATAATATTCTGTCAGTTTTCATCTGTGCCTAAAATATGTCATTGCATATGTACCGTGTTCAAGATGTTTTTCTTTAAAATGCAATGCTTCTATTAATGATATGGTCCTTTATCCACTGGAGTCACTGTATGCGCATGATTATTCTTTGTATCTTCACTCATTATTCTCTTGAGAGCTTTTGTAATAGGCAAATTATATGTGATAAATCATGGAAATAGGGATCATTGAGTATATGGCTATTTTGTTACCAACTTCATGCAATTTTTGACATTTTGTTCTTTATTATGAATATGTAAGTTCGCACATTCACTCTACTATCATTGCCATTAGAGTTTCTTGTTCTCATTTTTTCTAACAAAGTTATGCTTCTCAACAGGTTTTTCCTACAGGGCATGACATTTTACTTTACACTTCCTTTTTAGCTCTATTTCATTTTCTTTTTCTTCTCATTGTCATAGTTAGTTTGATGTTCCTGTCTTAAAATGTTAGATTTTCTCAAAAGAACCAAGTATGTTAAAGTAATTGTAAATGTCATTATAATATATGAACAAATTGGGATGCTAACGAAGCCATTTTCTTTTCATTTCTGTGCAGCCCTGCTTCAAGTAAGGAGATGAAGAAAGGTCAAACTAATTGTTTGGACATAGTACTTAGCAGCAACAAGGTGAAACAGTGTAGGGCAATGCTACCATTTTTGATGGTAACATAACAGACAAATATGAGAATTAGAAGCAACTGCCATTCACAACATATTCTACAAATAGCTTTTCTTACTGGGGGACTCATTGGTTTCGTGGACTCACCGTGTAGTTCTTTCCCCATAGTCAAGTAAATGTATTCATCCAGGCTCCTTTTTCATCCAGATCATCCTGTGCAGGCAACTTTTAATAACTCAGATGATTTTGAGATAGCTTCTTTGAATCGCTTGTGAGAATAATCAGGGTTGAGCTGAAAATTTGGGGTTTAAGGCAAGTTTCTTTTAGTCCAAACTCTCATGAATTACTCTACTCCTTGATACAAGTGAAATTTTCCAGTATTCCGATTAAAATTATTTCTAGCTAGAACATTTTAACAAATGAAAAATCAGGAAAACAAAGCAAAAAGGAAAGGGGAATGATAGGCCAGGTTTAGTCATTAGACAAAAATATGTTCAAGAAGAAAGAAGAGCTATTTTGCCTATGGTTAAGGCAGCTGCTTAGTGTAGAGGAGACATGTATTTACCCCATATCTATGTCCATTCAAAAAGAAGGGCCTGTAATAATTAGACTTGGTGGTCTATTAGTCTATTTTGTTAACATTGTTCTAGTTTGGATACTATTCTACTTGGTATATAGTACTTAAAATTTAATTGGACCAGAGACTTGCACACAAATGTCTCTCTTCTCAACTGACATTTCTAGCCTTCCTTGTTTGGAGTTTTGTGGTTTGTTTTTTTCTTTGTTTTGTTTGGGGTTTTGTTTTCTTTTCCATCATAATTTTGCATCAAATTCAATGTCATAAAAAAAGAAGAAGCAAAAGTGACAGCAGGTCTCAAGCTGTAGGCTACTTTCTCGACGTCACTGAAGCATGCTAATCTCATTGAACAATCTGTGTCAGAATGCCAACAGTCCCCAAGAGATTTTGGCATAAGGAGGTTGGTTCTATAAGGTGCTGAACAAACCTCTAAAAATCACATGATCTGAGAGATACTTAAAAAGGAATCCCAGGATCACGCATGCTGTCAAGAGTAGTAGACAGAATAAAGACAGAATGCCACACAAACTCAATCTTGTTCCCTTCCTATCCTTTTTTTCCCAGTGTTTTACAACTTCTACTGACCACTTTAAAATTCCAATTTATTTTAAATCAGTATCTCACTCTTATCCTTTCAGGATTGAGAAATTTCTTTTACCTAGGGGAAACTGAGAGGTCTGCAAGCATGTGCTTACTGCAACTAAGTGCTGTGCTCCATATGAACTTCAATAACTATAAAAATGAATAGAACTCCTCTGTTGATTACTGATCTTTTCTTAATTCTTCTCTAGTAGAAGGATGGTTATGGAAAAGCTGTTATAATTGTGCAGTTTAGTTTGCTTGTGTTCTGTGAAAAAAAATATTTATTCTGCATCCAGTATCAGCATCACTTGTTTCTTCTCTCCACTTGCAGACCCTCAGTTCCCAACAAATTCACCAATGAGTGAGTAAGGAGTGAATAATACTAGTGTGGTTAGTCATTTACCAGGGCACAAATATAAAGTTTATGTCTTATCTTCTTTTACCTTAGCTATATATGGTTATTGCATACCAGTAAGAAATATTCTAAGGTTTACCAATAGATGGGGCTACATATTCTACATTTTTAATGGTATTTTCAGCTTTTCTTTCATGTTGTTTCCCAAGGTTGCTAAAAATTCTTATTATTTACCCAAGTTCAATCAGATATGTCTTTCTGACTAGTGGGTATTAGTTCAAGACATTATTTTGTCTGGCTCTTTTTTTTTTCAATAATATGTTCTGATAATACATTAAAGTCCATTTCTTAAATTTAATCCCATTTACCAGAATTGCACCTTAGAGTAAAACTGATTGCTGAAATAACCCACAATAGTCTTCCTTTACCCACTGTTCTCATGTTTCTACTATGAACTTTATGCTTTCTACAGTCTTTTTCCTCAGTTCATAAATGTATCCCATCACAAAGCAGATAAACAAGGTAAAATATTTTTCCTATCTGCTACTTCAGTATTTATATTAAATGTATTCTCATGTACAAAGCATTACAGAGAATTCCACACTGTATTTCTGTCACTGAAGATATGAATTTTATGGTCCCTTTTGTGTCTCAAACATTAATATGTAACCTTTTACAGCATGTCAATAGTAAATAAATAAATTACTCTAAAATGTAAAACTAATTTTGCCATCTTATGACTATGTTACAAATAGGAAAACATATTTGTTTTGAAAAAGAATTTTTAAAATCTGACAGTCACTGGGAGTGACTTACCTGTAGTTTCATATCACCTGTGGAAGCTGATTTTAAATGATATTTCTCTCTTAGAATGAAGGAATTATGTAATTAAATGTTAGTGGTATAATGTAAGGTAATCTTTTACATTCCTCACAGGAATCCCTGAATCTGAAATTTTCAGTCTCGAACTTCTATATGCTAGAGAATTGTCTGAGTTAATTTGAGGAAACAAGGCTATGTAATTTCCATAGCAGAAGATGCAGAATTTGCCAAGTTCTGTATCAGTCATCTTATATTATTAATAATAATTTCTGGTTAAGACTACTTGAACATATTTATGAACCCTTCTCTAGGTTTTCTATATTTAATAAAAGGCTTGAGTCTTACACTTAGATTTAATTTTTCAACCTGGTTGTTAGTTTTCAAGGAAATTTTTGGAACACAATATCTTTGATTTTACAGCTTTATTAAACAGACCTGAAATTGAATAATGGATATGAAAATAATTTGTAGGACTCTGAGATACGGAGTTAGACTTCTGCAGATATGCAGTGTGGATATGGCCCTGCTTCTTACAAAAGCTGTTTAAAAATAAGTATAAGTAAGACTACTCAACTGAATATAAAAATCTCCCAAATGTATTAAATAGATATTATAAAATCAAATAACAGAAGAATGCAAGTCAAGCTTTTTAATCAAGTATTATTTGCTGAAAACAATTGCAAATAAATTAAAAATAAGAAACACTTCTGAGAATCAAATTATTTCTTTACTGAATATTGATACAACAAATAATTCATCTCTATCTGCTTCACTATGGGACATAGAATGCCACTAAGACATTGCATTGTAGCTGGTACTAAAAATGCATTAAAAGGTCAGATTTTTAAGTAATTTACATGCCGTCTTCACATGATAACATGCACATGGATCATTTTGTCTCACAAGGAAATATTTACATTGCTAGTAAATACAAGATATGTGATACATCATATTTTTTAAGTGCTTAATCGTATTTACTACCCAAAATGGATTCTTTCTTTGTTGCCCGTGGTGTGTAAGACCATGGCTTATTATTTTGCAGATTCTCACAGAATGGAGGAAGGGTGGCAGCTGAAGTGTGGAAAGAGTAGAATTAACTCTTTGTAATTGTGACCTACCACCAGATATTTCTTTGAGTTTAACCTCACAAGAATACTACAATAACTGTGTTCTTCCCCTTAAAAAATGAGGTGAAGATTGAAAATTGCAAAGATACTAGACTTCAAAATTTACAATTTCAATTCTTTATTTAGTAAGGGCTCCATAGACCTTTCTATATCCCTTTGGAAGCACTTTAGGCAACAATTAGGAAAACTTGAATAAATTCTGTCTCCACTACAAAACTGTTAAGATTTCAGTATAGAAGCAGTAATAACAAAATATAAATGAGCAGATCAGACCCCTGGAGGATAAATATAACGTTTGCCCTGAGCAGGCTTATCCACTGAATAAATGAGGAAAGTAGAAATATCAACTAAACTAAACACCCTATTGCTGAATTATGTTGATTTTTTTTTTTTTGTGACAAGTTACTTCATGATTTGAAAATGTACACACAGATAAGCAGGAAAACTCTTGGAAATAGTTTAGCATTACAACTCCTGTCTCTTCTTTATGACACTGCATATACAAATTCCCTTTTAAACAACTTGAAGGAAGAAGTCTTTGGAGTGTGGAAGTAATAGAACTGCATGTGGTAAGAAGGCAGAAATTGTTACATATTACGATTCTTGTAATACCAAAATTATCTAAAATATATGACAGGATATTTACTAAAGAAACACATTCTAGGAAAATGAATTCTACCCCAAAGTCCAGCACTTTCAAATAATTACTCCATCCATTGTTGTGGGAAGCTCTTTGGTAGAATGTATCACTATCCAAATTTCCACACTATGACTTTCTGGGAGGAAAGGTGGAAAGCTTGGGCAACTAAAAAAATTAGGTCAGAGAATGAATAAAATGTAATGAGTTGAAGTCATTGTACTTAATGTGTGGTAGCTACCATCCATATCAGTATAACAACACTGCTAAACATGATTTCTGCAGCTACTTTTCCAAAATTAAGAAGAGGCAGAAAAAGGAAAGGTTGAAGGCTGTGCTTAAATCACTTATTTCATCTCACCTTCTGAAACATTTAACATGACACCAAAGGTATCTTTGGTCTGACAGAAGCTGTTATTTTCAGATACTTCTTTCAAGGACTGCTAGTTCAATATTCCTATGATGGGTATGTCAAACAGCCAATGGGCAGTGTACCTGCAGCTATGGATGAGCATCAGTATATCAGCTTCACCTCATTCCTGCTGTAAAGGATTAAATTTGATCTGGATATGTTGAAAACTGTGTGTTTCTAGGTTTTTCTTATTAAGAGAACTAGAACATATTTTGTGCTTGTTCCAGAGAAACACCACCAATTGTTAGAAAAATACGACCTAGGCTTTTTTATTCACTAAGAGATAAGTACATATGAGTGCTTTCTGACTATCAGAAAAATAAGCAAGATCTGCTCTGGTCTATCTACAACATATAATATCTAAAAATAAATTCTGTTCATTCTGCAAAAGTACAATTTATGTAGTCGTATCAATGTTTTATAGGATGAAGCCTGGCATAACATAATGGATACAATCTTTTACTTATTTCACAAGAAGTAAAACCAAAGGGCTCTATAGCTTACCTCTAGAAATAAAAGTGCTTTACTGCCAAACTACAAACGAGTAAATGTTACCAAAAAAAAAATATCTAAGTTTCCTTTACAAGAGATACTTAAAACACATTCTTCTAAAAAGAAAAAGAAACAGTGAGGCAGGTGAGCTGGGATCCCTGTATTAGGAGGCAAGACTGTTGGGGAGTTTCACAGGCCTTTGACCTATTTGTCAAGTCAGACTTCTCACAGATCCTGGAAAAAAAAGGTAAGAATTTTTGTGTCCTCTGCCTTCTGGATGTATACACCATGAGTTTACTTGCAAAGTTTCAAGATCTTGAAAGGCTCGGAGAATTGGCCTTGGTTGAAGATTCCCATGGTTCTCCTGTAAAGCCTTAAATGTTGATACATTAACTGCTGGTATTTCATAAAGTCATGACTGCAGGTACTTGTCTGCTGAGCAGATAAGGAGGTAAAAGCAGATTTTCAGTGGTACCTTCATTATTACATTATTATTTTTTGTACCACATTGGGGAAAATTGTAATCTCTTCTGAAATACTGATTCAGGAATTAATTTTTTTTTTCTTTCTGTTCTTTGTCATTAAGTACTAAGAGAGCTTTAATATTATTAACATTTCGTAACAGAAACACTATTTACCACACACAGTGAGTATGATAACAGAGTTGGACATTGTTAACAAGCCCCATCTTAAAGAAATCTGGCATTATTGCAAGGGAATATATTAAGGCAAAAATAGGATAAATGGTTCCTGAAAGTAAACTAAAATGCTCTTAAAAATTGGTGATTAAATGGAACATCCGCAATTACTATAACAGAATCAGTGACTGCATGGTTACAGAAGTTACTTATCTATAAGCTTTTCCATGACACTCTGCCCTGTAGTGCTTGAGCAAACCCAAAACATTAGCAGAATTATCCTGTCTGCCGAGGACTACCGTGGACCTGGATAATATTGTGTTTCCACTGCATGTGAATTGATTTAATTGTAATTGCAGCAGATGTTCATTAGAAGTTCCATTTTATGAGTTTCTATCTACTTTATTAACTCCCCATAAGGAATGCGTGTGCTGGGCATGAATTAACAGTTACTGTTAGCAGACACTGAAAAATCCATAGGATTTTTGTTTAAGTTTAGTAAAGGTTATCTTTTGGTAAGGAACTGAATAGATATTTGCTTTAGTGCCTATTTTGCCACTACTGATCAGTATCAGTTTTGTGCTGCTCATTATGCAGTGGAGAAACAACTAATGATCATAGTGTAGGGTATATGTTGACTGTTGAATGATTTGTGTGCTACGTGGTTTTTCATGACCACCTGGTCTGCCTTCTGAAAAATAAATTGAGAAGGCTACTGTGAATATCTGCAAATTCAAAAGAAGTTTGGTAAACATTTTCAGTTTAAAAAAGACATATAACCAAACAAAGTAAAAAGCCTAAGAAGAGCTGATAGGGATTTTTTTTTGTTTCAACATGTTGTGAAAAAAGGAAGAGAAAGGCAATAAATATTTGGTGGAAGGAGACACTCTTCTCCCAAGAGTGGGAGCTTTCAGGACAGAGTATTAGAGGCTCAGGATTTTCTGAGGTATACTGTTACACTCAGGGGCCTGTTTCAGTCATCTGTAAAGCAAATAATGGTGTTTTGGGGCTTCTAAATATTAAAGAAATATAACTCAGAAAGAATAAATTCTGAATTATTTACATGAAGAGTGGTTATTCTTTCTTGTATTTATGAACACTGAAGATCTGTGTAACATATCTCTATATTAAGCTATGTAATGCACAAGAAAAATTCTTACATGATTGTTTCATGATGCAGTGAGACCTTAAAAAGGATCTAGTACATTAGATTTCCTGAGAGATTTATGTACAGCTTTATATATTTTCTGAAAAATATATTTTAAACGTTGATTGGATATGATTACAAAATATTGTTCAAAATAAAAGACTTGGCCTGTTATTGAGAAATATCTCTTAAATGGAGAATTTCCCTTAGAAATGGGATCAATGAAGTCAGCCTGCTAAAAAATAACACAAAATAAGTGAAAATTACTTATGGTTCCTGTGCTTCATGAATTCATATGTTGAGTCCTTTGTTTTCATCTGGCTGCAGAACAGCACCATGTAGCATCAAAACGAAGCAAGCAAAAAGGAGTAAATGACAACTAGTCTCTCTCTTAATAAATTATGTACCTCAGAGTGCCAGAGGGAAATTTACAGGGACATTCATCTTGTCTTACCCTTTGCTCTTACTTCTGATCTAAATTTGTGACATTTGCTTTATGTTGGAGACCTCAGAAAAAAAGAACTCAAAGTGCATAGTGTAATGGGATAAATTATTTCTCTAATTCCATCATTTTTTTTGTCTCGATCAAAGATATTTTTGAGCTTTTGTTTGAAGTTTAGTTGGATCCAGAAAAAGTAGGACTGAAAGCCAATATAGTGTTCCCAAATATCATCAGAAGTTGAGTTTAATGTCCTATAACTGTCATTATTTTAAGACAAAAAATGGATGATCAGAAATACCATGCACATTTAACTTTCATCATTTAGTAAGGAATACATACTTCACAATTAATTACGAATAAAATATGGTAACAAATGAACTTCTGAGCATCTACCCCAACATTCTCTGAAATGCTTTAGTACCCAGGGAGGTTTATCGTGTCAAAACCACAAGGAATGAATAGATTAGAGTGACTGGATTCTGGGTGACATTTCTAGAGGGAAGAGAGAACAGATAAATGAAACTAACCATGAAACACCCAACCTTCATCAATATTACAGAAAGCCAGCTTCTGTTACAGAAGAAAAAGTGTGTGAGTTAAACCCTGATAACAAAACAAGCATTCTGTCAGTTTGGAGAATTTCTTCAGAGTCTGCAACACTTAATAAATCTAACTTATTTCATCAATCCAACTGCTAGTCTATTTCAAGATTTTATTTCCTGTGAGAGTTAAAAGTGCCTAATAAATATGCTTATAGTTGGATCTATGTAAGGTAGGCATCTGCAGGATGAATCTTGCAGGTTTCTTAAAAGCTAGAGGTCTTCTAGTTCACCTCCCAGTGTTAATACTGCTTGTTCGTTTTCCTTCACAATTTTTGGAGAAGCAGTTTATTACTATTTGCTCTCCATTCAAAAATAATTTTTGACTAGTGGGCTGATGATACATAGTGCATTTACTGCCCAGTCAGACATGCACAACACAACTCTGAATCATATTTCCTAACTTTCTTTGGCTAATACCAGATCAAGTTATCTGATAGACAATCATTGTTGTCATTGATCATGAATAGTTCTGCCATTATGCCTGCTTTATAACTTCATTTTCTATTTCAGCTTCCTCTTTGTGGACTGATTGTTGTCAGTTGCTGAATTTCCTCAGTGTCTTGGAAATGCATTCCTCTCTGACAGAGAAAGATGCCAGCTGCCTAAGTAGCATCACAAAAGACAAGAATTAATTGAAGTATGTAGGATTGAGATGACTTATTTTCTCTATTTTCTCTCAGCTCTGAAACAATATTTCAAAACAAATTTTCACTAAATATATAATTAGGAAATCAGCTAGCATTGACTGACAGAAGAAATGCATTGGTGACATCAGCAGACTTTGAATTATGCCATAGCATTCCTGTAACTCTAGTACATACCCTTCCACTTGAGTGATCATATTTAGCTCCTCCAGTCTCTTCTCAGCCCTCTTGTGAGTCCAATGTTCAATCTATTGACTGAAGACTTTGCAGAATGCTTTCCGCAAGAGGAAGAGGGAAAACATATTAAAACTATAGTGAGGAAAGTAACGTGTACAACTTTGGAGAATAGAAAATAAATGTAACTGAAGTGCTGGTATGTCAAGTTCAGCTGCTAGTATAGAGGAATGAATACTCATCTAATTGAAATGAAACTAAAGTTACTCAAATAGCTTCTTACTACTACTACTGGTTTTCATTCTGTCATTTCTACAAGAGCAGATTATTCCAATTCTCAGTCTCTAAAAATGCTCAGGCTCATACATTAGAAAGAAATCCATATTTCAGCTGGCTAAACTATGACATGAGAAAAATTGGGTAGGATCTAACTAGTCAGTATACAATCTTCAGACACCAGTAAACAGTTAATATCTAAGGAAGATTATAACAGTATGGTACATGTCTTTCCTTTCTGATTTGTTTTGAAACCATGACTGTCCATGGAGAATTTCCAGTTCTCATTGTAAGTTTTATGTTATATAATCTGCTGTCTCAGTCTGGTGCTGCCAATTTACTCATCCTGACTGTTTCGAACAACGTTGTCTAGCATGTGATATATAATCAATTCCTGATCTGAACTGGCAATACTGGTGAAATCTTTCACTCTGTAGACCAGCATATCACTTCTTATCTGATAGGGTCTTTGAGTAGTTTCCAGAAACAATGTAGACAACATCTCAGGCTTCATGGCCAGTGCATTTACTACAGTGGAAGCAGCCAGGGAGCTAGCAAGTAGAACTATAATTACCAGGCCAACAGGCAATATTAAGGAGGTCTTCCACACTAAAATTTCTGCTGTATCAAAGCTTAAGGAATTGTTAAAACCTGGACATGCAAATCTGAAAAACTGTGAAACTGCCATATACACCAATACAAACTCTATTCCAGATGAATTCTCCAAATCAGCAGGAATTTCCTTCCACTCTTTCCTGTTCCCAAAGACAAGGTTTGTGAATCATCCTCTAGATAAGACCTTCGCTTTATTATGTCATCATTCAATCTTAGCAACCTAGTTCTAAAAGCTACATTAGAAAATGGATAAAAAATATTAACATCTTAATTAACCCGGAAAATTAAGTTTTCCACCTGTTGACTATATATGCATAAAACACCCCAACTTTATTTCTTAGCTGAATCCTGTCAAGATGCTAGAGTTCCAGCTAGACTACAGCCAAAACAGTCTCCTCCTTACTTCTGTGTCATCAAATGCATTATTTGAAATCATCATCCTAATATAGGAAGAAAGAAATTATGTTAACTCATTTGATAGATGATTTTGTTTCATTTTTCATCCTTGATTGCCCAAAGCCCCTTCCTGAAAACTACTATTGTCTGCTTTCTCAGGGATAAGGACTTCAGAAAAATACAGGTGATACCCGTTTTCTTAATTCTTTTCCTGAGAAAAACAGAAAATTCTCCATAGAAAGGTGAAAGAAAAGGTGAATAGTTAAGAAAATCTGAAGTGCAAACTTGGAAATACTATTAAGGTTTGAATTCTGAGACTGGAATTAAAAACAAAAGGGGCACTACAGGTGACTACCAGGAAGGACAATAAGAAAAAGCTTACGTATCTTTTCTTTCCAACAAAAATATTTGTATGTGAGTTGGGAGCCTCACTAACTTCATTGTGTTAAGTTCAGTGTTAACTATCACTTTAGCAATAGAAACATGTTCCAAATGACAAAGGAAAGGGACAAAATTATCATGATGTTAATTCAAAAGGAGAGAAAAATCTAGATGTTAAAACTTTGATCTTTCTCCCTTTTCCTTTCACACACAGGATGATTCAACCATGAACCATGTCTGTAATTTGAAATACTAGCTACAAATGGTTTAATAAGAGGCACAAGAAGATTAAAGTTATAAGACTTCTTCATCTACCTGACTGATTTCCAAACTCATCTATTTGAAATGACAGCTTATCTTTCTCAAATTTGGATCTGTTCGATTTATTTATTCAGTATTCAGATATCAGGAAGCTCTTCTGGAAATTTTACAGAGATGTTATTGTTGTCTCTGAACAAGATTGATAAAACATTCCTGTCCACTACTTTTTTGTATACCAGGCTCAGTCCAAAGCTTCCTTTTATCTCATGGGTGCCCTGAAATTAGTGAAAGTAACTTTGAAACAGAACTAATTAGCTGAAAATAGGTGATGTCACCAACATTTCATAGAATCATAGAATCACAGAATCATAGAATCACCAGGCTGGAAAAGACCCACCGGATCATCAAGTCCAACCATTCCTATCAACATTTGTGATGTAAAGTTTAACATCACAAAACACAGGTCTAAAACTTAAAAAGAAAAGAAGATAAATTAAAAAAAACTCACATAAACCCAAGTACTTTTTAAAGAACAGAAGTCCCTGGTAAATGAAAAAGGGAAACATTTCATCCATTTTTAAGAATGTTAGAAAGGAGGACCTTGGGAACTACTAACCTGCAAGCTTCACCTATATACAATCATAAAATCATAGAATCACCAGGTTGGAACAGAGCTCTTGGATCATCGAGTCCAACCATTTCTATCTGCCACTAAAATGCCTGAGAATATCAAAGAACAGTTATTCAGGGAGACGTTATTGTGGCTTTCAGCACTTAAATAGTGCCTATAAGAATGACAGGGACAAACTTCTTTACAGGGCCTGTTGTGATCAGGTAAGATGTTATGCTTTTAAACTAAAAGAGAGGAGATTCAGACTAGATATAAAGAAGACTTTTTTTCACGATGAAGGTGATGAAACACAGGCCCAGGTTGCCCAGAGAGGTAGGAGATGGTCCATTCCTGGAAATATTAAAGGTCAGGTTCGATGAGGCATTGAGCAACCTGATAAAGTTGAAGATGTCCCTACTCACAGCAAAAGCATCGGACTAGATGGCCTCTAAATGTCCTTTACAGCCCTAACAATTCTATGATTCTACACATAGCACGTAGAAAAATTGTTGTAATTAAAGAGATAATATTGTAATCACATTTAACACAAATAACAATTTAGTAAATCTCTTTTACACATGCAGAAGTTTTTGGTAATTATGTTTTTAATACAGTTCATTTAGGTCAATGTTTCTGACTCTAATGTACAGGAAAAAGTATGTACATCATGTTTTAGATCATTTATGTGGCTGCTAGGCAAACACTCCCTTAATTATTGTCTAAATAATATTAGCAATCTGTAAATGAAGACGTATAAGACTGTACAACTTTGTCTCGACTGTGTATTTGAAATAACATTACCTATAATAAATCAGTGTTAACCAAATATTTCAGATTACAAAATACCTTGAACTATGAAATAGTTACTTTCAGCTCTTTTTATCTTTATATTTTCTCTAGTTTCCTTCACTATTTTCATATTTCCGGTATATTTAAGTCATTACTATTATTATTCTCCTCCTTTGCTCTGTGTTTCTTTCTTTGCTGCTATTTCTACTAATGTGTTAAGGGTTATGCCCTAATAATACTCTAAGGCCATTAATGGTAAGTTACTTTTCTGTGATTTCTTTTTCAACAGCTAGAAGCCATTGTTCTTCATTGGTACGTAAGTGAAAAGACTTTGAGATCTAGCAATAATTATGTAGCACCAAGTCTTTAAGATGTACATATATCTGATCACTTGTGGTATTTTTATATGCCTGAATCATCATGAGTGTTGAGAAAAGAGGAAAAGAAACGAAGCTCCCCACAATAAGATAGAAAGCACTCACAAGGCAGTTCCTTGTAAGGGTTACCTGGCACTCTAACCCCTCTCACTGCATGGGCTCAAGAAACAGCTAGAAAGCTGTTAACTGTGTGTGGCCAAATGTCTTAGAGGCAGCAGCTGTTGGTATTTCAGAGAAGGAGGCTGGTGTGAGGAGTGCAGCAGGGAGAAGATTGTGACAAAGCACAAGCAAGGTAAGAAATAGCAAAAAAGTTTAATGGTGGGTTATTGGACTGGGAGTAATGGAAGATCATAAAATCATAGAATCATAGAATCACCAGGCTGGAAGAGACCCACAGGATCATCGAGTCCAACCATTCCTATCAAACACTAAACCATGTCCCTCAGCGCCTCGTGCACCCATCCCTTAAACACCTCCAGGGAAGGTGAATCAACCATCTCCCTGGGCAGCCTCGGACACTGCCCAGTGACCCTTTCTGTGAAAAATTTTTTCCTGATGTCCAGCCTAAATCTCCCCTGGCGGAGCTTGAGGCCATTCCCTCTTGTCCTGTCCCCTGTCACTTGGGAGAAGAGCCCAGCTCCCTCCTCTCCACAACCTCCTTTCAGGCAGTTGCAGAGAGCAATGAGGTCACCCCTCAGCCTCCTCTTCTCCAGGCTAAACACCCCCAGCTCTCTCAGCCGCTCCTCATAAGGCCTGTTCTCCAGCCCCTTCACCAGCTTTGTTGCTCTTCTCTGGACTCGCTCCAGAGCCTCAACATCCTTCTTGTGGTGAGGGGCCCAGAACTGAACACAGGATTCGAGGAGCGGTCTCACCAGTGCCGAGTCCAGAGGGAGAAGAACCTCCCTGGACCTGCTGGTCACGCTGTTTCTGATCCAAGCCAAGATGCCATTGGCCTTCTTGGCCACCTGGGCACAAGATGAGAGGCTTGGTCTGCGTTATTCCTTTGTTTAGTCTTTAGTGTATAAATAGATTGTCCTGTTTTAAGTGAGGGTAACTACTGAATGTACAAGTTTCTGGGCTTCAATGCCCCTTCTTCTTTCTTAAAATCTCATAAAGACAAGGAGAGATCTGATATGTTAGGCACTGAGGAGGCAGTCTGTAGATGTTAACATTATTCTTTGATGTTACTTAGTTAGGAACATGCTGGTGTACTCTGAAATAAAGTAGGAGAGGCTATTAGCACGGAAGGAGCATATGTCTTGACTATAATGCAAATGCAATATTTTTGTCTTAGGAGGATAGTGTCTGTAGCTCTAAGGACCTTAAAAGAACACTTGAACACCCCTTCTCAGTGAACGAGTTGGGCAGCAAGTAGCAACAGCTGTGCAAGAAACAGGATTATATTGAAATATAAAATAATAAACACCTCTCATAAAAAGAATATTGAACAAGCTGGCTCTGCAGAGTAGATAACATACAGTCACAAGGAAAAGTACATAAGGGTTATTTCTAAATAGTTTTTTTTTCCTAAGGGAAAAAAAGAAGAGTCCTAAGCAGCATGGCCTAAACTTGGAACTCAAAAACTTTCAGATTCATCAGTACAGATCCCAGTGTTCATGTATTTTGCTCCAAAGGCATAATACCTTCCCCTACCTAAGCCTGGAACAAGCTGAGTGAAGAGTTGCATGAAGATTAACTGCGGAGCTGGTGAGCAGAATTTCACCATAAATCTGCTCATCTCTGGTCCCTGACTAACAATACCTGGAAGGTGTTTCCACCTCTGTATGATTTGCAGCATGGATCTCTTCTCCAAGTCCATAACACCTGTTGTTCCAAGGAACCAAGCAAGGTCTGATCCTCTCACTTTAAATATAGATATAGAAGGATATAATGGTAACTCTAAAGCATCTACTTGGATATCCCCCATGGTTAAAATCATGTTGTAGGTTTAGCTTTCCACTTAAGCTGAAAAGTGTCCTACCCACCAAACTATAGGTGCACTTTGAATGAAAGTAAATTTCAGTGCTCCGCATTGTGCCACTGCACAGCAATCACCAACTATTTAAGACTTGTATGATTTCTCCTTGACTTTCTACTCTAGTAATAAGAACATTTGGGCAGGATGGAGAGTTTATTTGCTCTAGTAATGGCTCTCAGGATATTTTATGTCTTAATTTAAACTCTCATTATACTAATTTCCAGAGCAAACAAGCTCAGAAATAGTTTGGGGAGCAGATAATTCAGAGCTCCCCTGCCACTAGTTCGATGCCTGAACTGAGAAGCAGTTAAGCTGCTTCTTCTATGCGGTTTTGCTGTATCTTTCTCAGGTCCTAAATATCTTGAGTAATTTATTTTACAGAGTCTTTCTCTTTTACCTGCATTGTGATGATGAGGGAATGAGATGGGGTTAATTTTTTCTGCTGACAGATATAAGTTTTTCACTTGTATTATTTTCTACCAACAACTTAGTTCTATTATGCTGTCCAAAGGATATTTGACACCACTTAAAACATATTGCCCCTTCATTTTGACAGGCATATACAACCTACTTTAGGCAATATATAAGAAGTATAATATGCTCTGCAAAGATACAAATGGAATGGAAAAGCTTTATGCATTTTTTATGTTGTGAACCTTAAAACACTTTAAATGACACTTGGCAACATCAGTGATGCTGACTTTAATGGGGGAAAAGTGGAGAAACATCAAATCTGCGTACAAAATAATTCCTATCACTTGTTCTGTGCTGTGTTACACTTCAGATTTTGTGGCAGAAGGCCCTATACTTGCCCTTCATTCCTGCATTTCTCTTATGTTGTATTTTACTTTTTTTTTTTCCCCTCTTCTTTCATGCAATGCAAATAACACACAGCAAGAGAAGTGTGTGTATTTGGATGCCAGTTCACATAAAGAACAAAATGTAAAATTAGCACTTTTGGGACAAAGCTTCCCTTAACAGACTGCTTTACCTCTCATCATTTCCATAGTGCTGCTATTCACTGTGATATTTGCTGTCATTTTCACTGTCAGCAATGACTTGAAACTGATGGGAGACATAGCTGGCAATGATGTGTATTTCTCCTTTGCTCTTCTGTGTTTGTGCATCTGGGTTTTGTAATTTTTCTTCTTTAGCAGAATGTTTTTTTTCTTCAGGAAGCATAGCTTACGTTATTTTAAACCTGATGAACCTTATTCAATCTCATTCTGATATAAAGTTCCTTGGTCACGTAGGGCAAAAATTGTCATAAGTTATTAAAAAATCATTAGAATTATGTGATAAAGGTGTGTAATTAACTATTGGATGTTAATATGAGTGCATTGTGAATATCTTATATTTAATTCTATTATTACACAAAAAAGATTTTCTTGGACAGTTGCAAAACTGAAATTTTTATGCCTGACCTGACACTATTTTTTTTAAAAAAAAGTTTTGGTGTTGTTTTTTTAAAAAAAATAATAAAAAGCAGAAAAAAATGAGGAAACTACTGTTGTGTTATTTTTCTTATTTTTTAACTTATTTATTTGAGATGCTCCAACTTAAGATGAGGGACATTTAAAACCATACTTGAACTTACAAGTAAGCTTATGTGGAAATCATCATCCTTTTACTTTCTTTGAGTCACTGTTGCTTTCAGAAGTAGACTTATTACAACAGGGCAACTCAACCTACACAACGGAACTGAATTAAGGTAATTAAATAAAAAACCTGCCATCTAGTAGTACTATAGCAGTGGTGCAGGGGTAAGAGCAGCAATCATTATACTATTTTTTTTTTTAAGGTAGTTCAAATTCTGAAATACCAGGCTTTACATTGGACTACAAACTGGATGTGTTTGTACTCTAAACTTTCTCTTCATCAGGATGGAAGCAGCAATTGAGAAGCAATCGAGATGATGCATGTGGTTCAAGTTACATGTTAGAATGCATGTGAATCTTGGCTTCAAGAAGCCACATATACACAGAGTTTTTCTCTGTGTAAACAGCAGATTGTTGAAGAATCCGTTAAGTTTCTAAAACTGAACAAAAGCAAGTAGATTAGAAAAAGTAAGAATAATTGATTATTTGGGAATTAACATGCTGGAAAAATGAAAGTAAATAATGCGTTTTTTCACATTTTTTTTGCTTTCATTTTCTCTAAGTATACACTTTTTTTTTTGTCTGAATTTGGTACTGAAATTTGTATTTTTCTTCTCTGTGAATGCTGAAGATTCTCTCTTTGAAAATGTGTGACTATTTTAAATTTCTTGTTAAATTTATTTGAAGGTTTTATAATTATTTCTATGTATATTGCCTAATTGTGAAGTTAGTTACTCACTGGAAATAAAGTTTGTTCATGCTATCTTTTGCTTTCTTCCTGACGCTGCTTATGGGCTTATGTTTACTTTTATGTTTTCACTCAATGTTATTATATTCTTTCTAATTCCCAGGTTGCTTACATAGCTGCTCTTCCGTGAACTTGATGGTTCCAGATGATGGTGCAGGAATAATCTGTTTCCTTTGAAAGCTCTTGCATCTCCCACTGCACCAGTCCAGATATTCCAAATACGCTTTTAAAGGGTCTTGAGAAGATTTACAGCCTGTTTAGTTTTCTCTGCAGCTATTTTTTGAGAGCTTTGTTCCATTTGCAGGTATACCTACGTTTAAATCACAAAGAGTTGATTTGTTGCAATAAGGTGCTGGCTGGAAAAGACAAATTTCTCACGCTGGGTCTGAAGGCAAAAGACAGTTATTGTAGAATTCTGCCTTAAATTTGCCTTGGCTTACACGGGGAATTACTGGAAGAAGGGCTAAATGTACATTATGCATCCAGTTACTAATGTTTAAATAGCCTTACTAACTTGAAAGATGCCTAAGACCATAGAAGTGATAGTTCTTGACCTCCTTAATTACAAAATGCAATTGTACATGAGAGACCTATGAGAAAATGGATTCAAGTTTCTTGTTTAACTGTGATATTTGGTTGTTCGCTCTTATGCTACATTTCATATGATATTCCTGTTTATAGAGCTCAGTTAATGCATGTTATTGATAAAGATAAAATGTTGTTGGTTTCTTTCTCTTGGCAGTAGGATTCTGATTGTTATTTTTTTTCTACTTAAATCCTCATTTCAATGAGTTGCTGCATCTTTGTGATGTTTTATTAACCATTTCAATCAATGTAGCAAAAGTGCTACTCAAACGAGACTGAACATTCAACTGCTTATTTCTGCTTGCAAAGTTAGTGCAGAATTTTTGAATGGAAAATTTCTTCTTCTTTGGGGTGTAAGCTTCTACTTGCAAGAGACACTTTTCTTCTGTCAAAATCTTCCTACTTTTTTCTTTTAAAAAAGTCTTGTTTCAGAAGTCACATAAAAATTTTGAAAAGTTATTTTAAAATCTTTCAAACTTTCTAAAGATTGCTCTTCAATAAAATACTTTGTGCTTTTTTACTATTGCGCTGCAAGTAATTTGCATTGTCCCCATTGGAATGCTGTAGTTATTGTAAATATTGATTAATATTAATAGACCTTTTCTTTTAAAAGGAAGTAAGGTTTTTCAGCCAATAGACAGAGTTTTGGAAAAATGGAAAAGTTAGGGGAAAATGCATTAAATCAGTTGAAAGACTAGTCTTGTACTGAAGTTGAAGTCGTTACTTCTATTCATGATCATGATGGAGGACTTTATAACTACAGACTTTTTTATTTTTCCTTTTTAGGAACTGAACTACAAAATTGAATTTGAATTGTACTCTTAATTCTTACAGCCTTTTTTGGCATAAGTTTCTGAATTTGCAGGTCTTATTCTATTCTTTAATCCTGTTTTGTTACAAAGTAGTGTCTTGTTTATTAGGTTTGCTCTCATAGATAGGAACACAAGATCGTAGCCGTATGTCACCTCTGTAATCTGAAAGTCAGAGCTGTGCTACATAAAACTACACAAAATATAAAATATACAAACCACTACAGACCAGGGCATCTGAGAGTGCTGAAATATGCAGTATTCTAACAATTTTCTAAGCCTGCAATTTCATGTCATGGCCAGAAACTGGAAAAAAAAGTAATTCTTTGAGCTCTATGTTATATTTGCAATTCTTATTACTTTCTTTTAAAGAAACAGGACATTTTCTGTAAAATATGTTACAATTTGATGTACAATTTGATGCATCTCTTTCTTAGCATAAAAATAATTTATGCTTTCTGGCATCTATTGTTAGTTTTCACTTTAATTTTTGTGATTATTTTAAGAAATGTTCTTGTGGTCCATCTGTGGAATAGAAGAATTTTCATACAACTCCTTATAGTATTTATGCAATTCTAAGCATGCATCCAATGTGCCTGAATTGGGAAACTATTCATTCTGTGATCTTTGGAGTCAGTAAAGAAATACAAATATTCTCAACTCCTCCTCTGAGGTGCATGAAAAAAGCCCTAGGCAAGGTAAGTTCTCAAGTACTGAATTGATTTTTCCATGGCAATAACTGCAGACAAGGCTGTTGCTTTTGAGATTGTTTTTGTTTTTCAGGTGTAAATTAATTTGTGTGTTTGCAGCAGTTTGCATCAATTTCACATATATTTACTGGGTTTTTTAAGATCTTATGGGTTGGGATTCTGTTACGTTTTATTTCTTTGAAATGAAAAAGGAAGCTATCTATTTAAAATTACAGTTTAAAAAAACATTGGCACTGGTAATAGCAGAGAAACATAGCACCTAAACCAGGTTTGAATTTCTTCCTTGATAAATTTCACATTCACTACCATGGGCTTTGTTCTATCAACAATTATCACACTGACATTCCTCTTTAAGAAAGACGTAAATACTGTATTGCATAGATATGTATTGTTCTAAGAAAGGATGCTCTTCACATTTTTCCTTAAAAAAACACGGGTTAAAATACTTCCTTAAAGAAGTGTTCTCCATTGACAGTTCCCAGATCATTTTTATAATCACCAGAATAACAGCAACTGTTAGGATTACAAACCTTTTATCACCAAATTATGAGCTTAGTATATATGAATGGTTCTATATTAAATTATCACTGGTGCTACAGAGGAAATTTCTAAAATTATGTTTGAAAAAGATGCATAAATCTCTAAAGTACTGTTTGTTTAACAGTGTCAGGGTCACATTCCAAATACGTCAAAATCCTGAATACGTTTGCTGGGATTGCTCCTTCTACTTGGCAAGTAGTTTTGTAAGAAATTATTTGTAAATCCTACTGCTATTTATTCCTATTAAGAAAAGAATTTGATTTTTTTTTTCAGTTGAAATATCTTGTGTTTCTATGGGAGAAATTAACATTACTTATTCATTGGTGTTGCTTCATTGATAGAAATATGGTTTGAAAACAAGTCAGTCCAACTCCTTATTACAAAGGATACTAAAAATCAATACTTGGTAATGAGAAGTTAAAGGCTGTGCATGCATTTATCACTCCTTTCATTTTATTTGATACGCCTCCAGAATGAAGTAACATATTTTTTTGAAATGCAAATGTAAACCAGTGCCTTTTGGGAGAAAATAGTAGAAAAGTTTCTATGTATATCAAAGCTTTCATGTAAATTAATAATGGTTTGAGAAAGCAAAAGCTTGTTCATGGTAGTAATTATTTCAGATGATCTAATGTGTGAATACTTACTTCTTGAAAGATCATGTTTTTAGAGGAGGTGCCCATTGTATGTATTGGCAGTTTTCCAACCTGCCATAGTTATAATAGTTGTTTTCACGTAAATCTGAAAATTTTGACTTTCACTTTCATTTAGTTCCATGACAAATAACTCTTGCTTATTCATATTGTTGCTCTTGGCTACGTGACTCTCAGTAGGGAAACTTTGAATAATGATGGGATGCTCTTTCCCACAAAATTGCTTGAAAATATAAATGTCAGACAAACTGGGGTAGTAAAATGCATTTAGCAAAGTCTAGATGTATATGTTTACAAGTCTCACGAGGAGTGGCTGAGGGAATAGCGATTGTTTAGCCTGGAGAAGAGGAGGCTGAGGGGAGACCTCATTGCTCTCTCCAACTACCTGAAAGGAGGTTGTAGCAAATTGAGTGCTGATCTTTTCAGCCAAGTATGAAGTGACAGGACGAGGGCCTCAGGAAAAGTTTAGACTACCTATTAGGCAAAATTCCTTTACTGGATGTGGTGAAGTGTTGAAAGATGCTGCCCAGGGAAGGGGTGGAGTCTTCATCCCTGGAGGTGTTCAAAATACATGTAGACATGGGACGTGGTTTAGTAGGCATGTTGTTATAGTGCTGAAGTTTGGACTTGATGATCTTAGAGGCCTTTTCCAACCATAAAAATTCTATGATTTGATGCTATGCTGAATTTCATGTTCATTTAGGAATAAATTCAAATCTGAAATTATTTGGGGAATTTTCCTAATAGAATGGATTTTTTGATAATATTGTTACCTAGTAGAGAAAAAAGGTAGAGGACTGTCTTTATACCTCTAAATGGCAAATCATATATGAATACAGACGTAAACTGCAATACTTACAATGCATTCAAAAGAAGTATAGATTTTCTGATTACCTTTTAATTTTATGCATGGATTTACTAAAAATATCAGTATATATTAGAAGAATGTAAAATTTACACAATTAATAAGTGAGATATTCCACTGTCTTTATACCCATTTGCCAAAATAAGCAGATAAATCTTATCTCCTACAGTAGGACTTTCAGTGGAATAAGATGTTATTCCACTGAAAGCAGCAATGGAACTAGAAATCTGATTTGGGAGCAGATTTTTGTTATGCCAGTTGTTTCCACAAACAAATTAAGGAGTAATGAGCAACTTTAAGGGACAATACGCTGTACAAGGGTGTGTGTCCAAGAGTTTCTTTTCTGAAGTAAACACTGAGTTTATACATGGTACAGCATATTCTAGAAGTTCATTCAGATTTCAGTTCCTGTTTTCTGCTTTCTGGATTTTAGTAATCTAGCATGCAAGTGTTTTGAGTAACAGCCTTTTGGATGGACCTGGAACTTCCTAGAAGAAGCTGAATTTGTGACATGGTGTGTGGTGATGGCAGGGGTTATTAAGTTTGTGAATGAGTTAAAAACCAGTGCCCCTCTATTTTTTGTGTCTTTCTCAAAGAAAACCTGGTTTTGGATTTTGCTTAGACAAACAGGAGAATGTACCATTGGAAGTTACATGTTTCTCAATTTTAACCTCTGTTTTCTGCTCTAGTCTTCAACTTTAGCCCACAAAAATTAATCAAGACTAAGGGACACGCTTTGTCTAACCTCACGAATTTTGACACTTAAAGATGAATTAGATTTATTTCAGTATTTAACAATAATTTTAAAACAAAGGCCAAGTGGCTAATTTACTGTCCAAAATCAGGGTAAAGGATAACAGTAGTTTTGTCCTAGTGATAATGCTTCTGTGAGTAAAAAAAGCTGTTTTCATATCTAACCATTGCTTATTTCTTTTTTCAGAAGTTTTCCATGTCAGGTTAATTAATTGTTTTCTGTGTTCATTTGCATGTTGTTTAGACCTGTTCTCCAGATTAGTTTGGGATAGAAGAAAGGATCTAACTAGTGGAAAACTGGTAACCTAGCTCAAAGCAGTGCTGTGATAGGGATTCATAATCTCCAAAAAAGAGAAGGAAAGCAACATTACAAGGTCAACAAGGGTTTACTCAGTATTAAGCTAACACTGTTCCTTGATGAGGTGGGACATGACAGGAACACCATGGGCACTACCTAGATGTTACGACACACAACTCTACAGTGAGTTCACTCTACAATGTCTTGTCTTAGAAAACTGTAGAACTGCTAGGCAGAGAGTGAAGGAAGGAAAGGACAAAGTTTCAGAGAGTTACCTTTGCATGTAAAGACAGACTAATAAAGCAATGTGAAATTTCTTTGAAACAGACCAAAAAATTGTTACATATTCTGTCTGAGGAAATAAACATTACTAAATCAGATTAACTTAGTCTTCTAAAGACACGATAAATTGTGAAAATGTATGTGAACATTTTTTTTGACAGAATTAATGAGTAGGAGAGAAGAAACAGACCTTTTTTCAAGTCACTTTCACATCAAAATTGCAGTTTAATATTTAAACCAAGAATTTTAAACCCTCCTATTTTTTACAGGGTAATGAACATGTCTAAACTTTGTAATCTTGTTTTCTCATAATTAAAAAATAAGATATCATCTAGATAAATTGCAAGGAATTATTTTCTTTAATAAGGTGAAATGCACTTTTAAATGACATAGTTATATGACCAGTACCTTGTTTAAAGCTGAGTACTTAGAGTCCAGAAAAGAGATGGAGAGATACTTACGTGGAGAATGAGAATTGGTCATGTAGTCTGTTCAAGGGAATCTATTTTAGGGGTTAAGGCTATTTTTTTTATACAACAGTAGAGAGAGGGAGGTCAGCTTTTAATTGGTGTTACTTTTCTTTGGTTATAAAGAAGGTTTAGGGCTCTGAGGTTCCACAGCTGCTTCATACTGACATAATTGTATGTTGGCACTGCAAGGAGACCATGCAGCTGCAGGGAGAGCTTGATAAGGAATTGATTTGGTCACAAAGTAAGCTGACAAAAAAAGAAACCTTTCACCCAGATTAGCCCTCAAATCTAGCTCATTGTTTGGGTGCATGAATTCCATTACTGGCAAGCACAACAATATTGGAAGGAACAGGTAGATTTCAAGGTAAAGGGTCTGTGATTTGCACATGCGTTGGCTTAAATTGAGGTGAGTCATCAGTGAGGCAAAGTGAGCATTCTGCTAGGAAATATATATTCTGATATGCATGAGTTTGTCTTTTTTCTGCCTTTTTGCATATGCTCCATGCCTGAGAACAAAGCCATCTCTCTACGGCAACACATATAAATTAACTTTCTCTGTGGACTGGTTATTTCTAATTGCAGTCAGTGAGTTTACACTCATCTTCTTTTGAAATATCTGACATAGGTCATTGTTGCAGTGGGGAAATTGTATTAGAAACAGCAGCAATTAAATTTAACATGGGAATTTCAATCATAATAGAAACCAGTATATCACTGCTGCAAGGAACACAAAGAGCTATTTCTCTTGCAGAACTAAGTATCTATTGTCTCATGCTTTGTGGCACTGTGGGCAAACTCTAATATGGCTACATCTGTGTTATTCTCACATACTCGTGTGCTCTTCAAATGGTCTGAGAAGTATTCTTGCACCTAACAATCACATGAAAGTTGTTTTCTCTACTCAAGTACTGAAACCCCCTTACTAACAAACAGTTCTCAAAATAGCAGTTTCTTTGAAGTTACTTTTTATTGTGAAGCATTAAAAAATGGTAGGTAAATTAATTAGAATATTTTGCCTTATTTGTGTTTCATATAGTAGTGGGTGGTATCACATCTGTATGGCAAACTTTTTACCTGTGTTTGTAAGTTGAAATTTGCAGCATCTTCGGCCACGAAATCCTGAGTTCGAATCCAGTAAAATCTTTCTGTCATCTTTCCCTCATCTGCCTTACTGCCCAAAATTCATAGAAAATGTCAGATTAACTTGGATAGGGTTACTTACAATGTAAGTCTTCCTGAATGAGGATGCCACATTAGTGCTCCTTCAGGGTACTATAATAATCTTAGTTAAAGGTTTATTTAAATAACTAGACTGGAAGGGTAGAGAGCAGAATTACATTGACTTCACTACTATCCTCTTCCCTAGTATATGAAGTATGTCCTGACTCTCTCATAATGCAGGGGCATCATCCTAATTATAAATTAATTAATTAATTACTTAACCTAATGAATACTCTGATCTGTTCAAACAACTCTTAAAAAAGCTTTGTGCTTCTAAGTAAATTGAGTTGCATATTTTTACATTGTTTCCCAAGACCTTTTGCTATTGATTATTGAATTTTCTGTACTGAGAAATTCTACTGAATTGTTGCCTGTCCTGTTATACAAAATAAGCAATGTATCTCCAGACCTTCATGACACACTTGACTATTTTTTCTGTACTTGTAACTAGAAGCCACAAATTTATAAAAAAATAATAAAAATAAAAAATAAGGTAATACAATGACTAGAATGTCAGAATTCTGTATTTTATAAAAACGTTTAACACTCAATAGCAGACCCCACCAGAATTTGTTCTACAAATGTTTTTATGTTAATTGCAAAACAGCTTAATATTCATTGTTTCTCTAGTTGCTGCTGCCTTCCCTTGTGGTTTCCTCCTGCACCATCTCCTACTTAGCACAGAAAAACGAATGACATAAGATTTCACTTCCATTTTAGGCTTGCTGCAGGCCCTTTCTTTTTGAATACCAGAATTGAGTAACATTTTTAGATGAAATGTGGGAATAATTTTACCTTGTAATGAATGCATAAGCTGCCACTACGTTGTCAAACACTTCCTTACTTTAAAAAAAAAAAATTCTACAGATTTATAACTGTAGCTCACTTTCTTAAAGTAGATCTAGTCTTGGTGATGTAAAACTCCAGGCGTTTCTTGATCCTGTTACAGATGTGTTTTGTCACCATTAATTCTGGTCATTGTCATAGATGCATGGCAGCTGGAATCAATTTTAGTGAAACTAGCTGTTACTAATTAGTACATGATTGACCTAGGATTGGCCTCTGAGCATATTATTACATATTAGTGTGTATATGTATGTTGTGTATCTATATACATGTTCAAATATGAAACTGTTTATATTCTGTTGCTCTCTGTGTTCTTTTTGTAGGTTTGTCAGTCTTTTCAATACTAAGTATTTACAAGCTCTATCAGTAAAAAGCTACTTCAGGTCTTTTTCTTCTCTATACATTTTCTGTATATGTATAGTGGCATTTGTGTACATAGGTGGATATTAAAGTATTTTTTTCCTTCCATTCATTCCTTGTTAGTAATTTCTTCTTTATGCAATGAAATAAAGGTTGATCGCTATATGGGGACAGAAATTAAAAAGTTCTTGATTTTTTTCACCTAATTTTGTATTGTCTGTGTAAAATGTGCAGAAGGCTGTACAAGACGTATAGGAATTATATGAACACAGTGTTTCCTTTGTTTTAAGATCGATTTAGAAAATTTAAAAAAATAAACAATTGCAGCCCTATATATTTTCCAATCAAGTAGTGAAGAATATCAGAAGAAGTTAATTTGTTCATTAATAAACTTATATTAAATATATTACTTCCTTACATTTCCTAAATTCCTCACCAATTTGTAGAAAGGAGAAAAAATCACATTACAGTTCTTTTCAGAATTAATGGTTGTTAGCACAAGCTTTTCAGTTACCCTTGATAACAGTTTTGGAAAGCTAAAGATTAAATGGGCAAGAAAATTGTTTTTTCAAGTACAGGTCTAATGAACACTGGCAGGTAGAAGAGAGCAAATTTTTCTATATAGCAGTGTGTATTCTCATTTGAACCATTTATCTTCTGTTATCTGAGGCTGTCAATACATTCAAAACCACTAAACTCCCATTCACATCCCTGAAAAATTAAACTGCCATTCATTATATCGTTGCCAGCTATAAGAATTCCTTCCTACAGTAATTTGCTTGGATCTCAGTTAATGCTTCAAATCAATACAGCTTTCAAATATACAAATGGATTCAAAAGACTGTAAAAATTCATGCATATCCATTGGTTTCTGTTTAATACAATGATCTTGAAGCTGCAGGTGTCTCAGAAGATAAATGTTGGTTTTCTTTTTTGTTCCCCTTTTTTTTCATCCTTCAAATTGTTTCAGCAATACTTGTGCTTCAGACCCACAGAAGTGTCCTTGATTGGCAATATAAATTCATTTCAACCTTCAGTGACAACTCACAAAACAAGCATGGAATGAGAAAGAAGGAAAAGTGGGGGAGGGAGAAGGAGAAGAGAAGTAGAATAAAAATCACAGACGTAGAGGTAAGCAAGAGAAATATGTGAGAAAATAATAACATCTTCAACATTCTGTTGCTACAATATGCTGACTCTTCATTCCTGCCTAAAATTACTTTCAATTCTTACTTTAAATCTCATCATTAAATACTTAGAAAATCAAGACGTGGTATCCCTGAGGTACATTTCTCATAAACAACTCTCAAATTAGATACAAGAGACTTTCCATGAGTTAATTATCTTCTCATGAAATAAGTTTATTTTTAAAAGCGTGCAAAACAGTGCTAAAGATTGACAAGAAAATACGTAAACATGCAGAAATTAATATAAGGAAAGTTATCTTGATATTGAGTCTTACCTCTGTCAAACAATATTTACCTAACTCGTATGACAATTATGAGAATTATTGTTTACATACTTCCATGTTCTGCAAATTCCAAGTGTTATCAAAAGCCATACTTTATTTTTCATTCACAGGCAGAATTTTTTTTATGCCACTCCTGGATCACAAGTTGACAATGAGTACCTGGGGGTGCTTTTAAACTTGATTTCATACTTTGTTTGTAACAAAACAAACATTGCAGAAACCAGCACTGACAGACTTCTCTCTTTCAATTAAGAAGCAATACTGAAGATGGTATTTTTTAGGAGGACAGATTTATACTGTAAAGTCATTCATTCAGTTTTGCGTTAAGTATATTCTGATAGGATTGCTGAATCGTGTACTCATTGGATTTGCCTTAACTTGCTAATTAAAGAACTTTAGTAGTACTACGTTTACACATTAAGAGTACAGAAAATGAAAGTGAAGTTAAGTGCATGGTAAATAATCATTGAATCTTTAAGGTTGGAAAAGATATCCAAGATCATCAAGTCCAACTGTCACCCCAACACCATCATTCCTACTAAACCGTGTCTCGAAGTGCCGCGTCTACATCTTTTTTGAACCCTTCCAGGGAAGGCAACTGCACCACTTCCCTGGTTCAAAGGCTTCACCACCCTTTCAGTAAAGACATTTTTCCTAATATAAGATCTAACCCTCCTCTGGTGCAACTTGAGGAAGTTTCCTCTCACCCTATCACTAGTTACTTGGGAGAAGGGACTAACACTCACTACAACCTCCTTTCAGGCAGTTGCAGAGAACAAGAAGGTCTCTGTTCCCTTTTCTCCAGACTAAACAGTCCAAGTTCTCTCAGCTGCTCCTCTTAAGACTAGTGCTGCAGCCCCTTCATCAGCTTCATCATCTTCCTCCGGACGTTCTCCAGCCCCTCAATGTCCTTCTTGTAATGAGCAGACCAGAAATGAGCACAGTATACAAGGTGTGGCCTCGTCAGTGCCAAGTACAGGGGCACCATCACTTCCCTCCTCCTGTTGGCCACACCATTTTTGATACAAGCCAGGATGTTGCTGGTTTCTTGGCCACCTAAGCACACTGCTGGGTCATGTTCACCAGCTGTCAACCAGACCCCCAAGTCCTTTTCCACACGGGGTATAGAGAAGAATCTATCACTATTTATATTTCTACAGAGACATTCTGTAGACAACATTAAATACATATGTATATGTATAACAACATCAGTGAAATAAAATTTAAACCATGTATTCTGCTTCGTGCCTTGTTGGAAGCCTGTAATGGCTTTGCTGTTTCATTGAAACAGACCACCTGTGGAAAGAATGCAACTAACACAATCCAGAGGAAAAAAATCTGCAAGGAAATAAGGGGCAGAATTAATAGGCAGCTGGAGCAGAAGAGTCTGGCAGTGTCAGCTGATAAAATGCACCTGTGTTCAGGAAAGCAACCAGTTGTCATCAGGAAAGCACTCTCATCCTAAAGGTCTTTTCCAACCTAAATGTTTCTCTAATATTGCACTTCTGCTACCATTCTTGGCTACTACAACAGATTGATCTGTATCTGTTTCGCCTTAAGCTGAGCAGTGTTTTTGTCTAAGGGTTACAGAGTGATAAATACTACTTGGATGTGAATTTCACGTCTGTGTACAGTTTATGTGAGAATTCTGCTGTCCTACTTTTTTTTTTCTAAATTAGCTGCATGGCATATAAACTTTGCCTCAAGAAGTCATGTGTTTTAATGAGAGCATCTTCCAATTTACAGTTCAAGAAAGTCCAAGTTAAACTGATGGCACCATTCATATATGTAGTTAGAGATCTGCACCTTTCTGGACACAGATTTAAGTTAGAAACTTTGCAACTGAAGTCAATAAAATACAAGTGAAATACCTGGAGTTTGACTTTGATCTTTTTTTGTAAACCTGATCAGCATATGGAATAACTCCGTATAGCATATGTAAATTTATGCATTTTACTACCATTAGAGAAATAATTATGCAAAATGTAACTTTCATCATATAAGCAAATATTAAAAAATATATTGATCTGCACTACTAACCTTTTTTACCCCAGGGATAAGTTTATTTGGTCTTCATTTACAACGTAACCAACTTTCAAGACTATGAGTTAAAGATACCTTCAACCAAGTAGTGTTGTACAAATACTGTTATACTTTGAAGTTTTGTAGTTTTTTATATTCAATTCTATGTCTGTTATTATTGGCCTGTTTTGCTTCCATAAGAATAAAAGTTACTGATACAGAGCAAATTATGCATTTTATAACCACAGAGCGATGTCAATCCAAATCAGCATGTCTGTTTAGCAGATAATGCCATCTTTTTCTTGTCTGTTGCTGCTTAACAGCAACAGCAGTGACCCCCGGAGAACAAAAATCTTTTCTTGAAGGCATACAACAGATTCATAATTGCAGTCCAGCAGGGTAGACTGGTTATGTGCAATAATCTCAAATCCAGAATAAAAAGCCATATGCTTTGACTGGCTGAATCCCTTAAGAAAATGCAGGTCTACTCTACCCTTGTTGATTATGCCAAAATAATAATGACTAGTTGCACCTAATTTGTTGGCGTGTGTGTGGGAAAGATGGTGTTTGCAAACTTTGACACAGGGATAGGGGAAGAAGCTATAGTTAAAAAATGGAATTTTAGGCATTGTTCTGTAATTAAATATCAAGATCATCCATCATGATTATTAGCACTCTGAAAACCCTGTTGGTGAGTACTTTATTATTATAGCTTCTTCCTAGCTCTTCATTCATATTAAATAAATAATTACTTTCCTAGTGTGTCTTTTATGTTCCCTGGTAGAGTTAAGCATAATATGCGGAGGATGAAGGGTAAAGAATGGACAAAAGCAAAGTACACTTTATTTCTCTTTAAACTGCGAAGAGATAGTAGTTAAAAATGTGTAGGAAACCTCTTCTTCCCCCAGATAAAAGTCTTCAAAATGCAGAATGAGAACCCAGTCTTGGCTTCAGCTAATGGAAACAATTATTAGCTACTGGTGCCTTGATACCTGAGTATGTGCTGCCTTATGGATAACTGCAGACATTCAACAATGGACAGGTTTAGACACAGAATTTTTTAAATAGTGCTCTTAACTGTTACACATATGTGAAAGTCTGTCTTAATTATCCTAGTCCTGAAGTCAGTCATTGTTAAGATCTAGATTGGGAACTTTATGTTTTTCATTCAAACATCAGGAAACAGCTGCTGGAACTTGTGACCAGACCTGCCTGACCTATTTAGACAAATAGTTCAACAAAATAGAACTTTCTTTGCTACTTGGTATCTGTTCATGGAACAGATTTGTTATTGCAAAAATGCTTGTTACACTGTACTTGAAGGTTTTTGGATTGGACAAAATCAACCCATAAACAGGTTGAAAACTATCAATTGCAATAATTGACATACTTGTTTAAATGTTAAGCACAGAAAAGTCACGTGAAGTGGATATAAGGATAATAGGGTTTATTTGTTTACTGTTTCAATGACCTATAGAATCAATTTTAAGGGCAAATATTTCAAACAAAATCTCTTTCTGGGTGTATATTTGCTAATATATTCACTGAAGATGGCAGTGCAGGTATCTTCAAACTGGGACTTGAACAATAAATCTTACAGGTCTGGTTGTAGCAATGTTGCATTAGTCACAGAAATGCCTGTAAATTTAGAAACTTCTAGTAGTGTAACTGTGATTATTTTTTCTTAACACATTTATCATATTAAGTAGAATTCATAAACAGACCTCTCTGGTTTTGTTAAAACTGGCAAAAGTGCACGGATATTTGTTCATGTATATCACTAGTGCTTTTCGTGGGAGGAAAATGGGATGAAATTCTGCAATGTTTCTGACAGTTTTTCATTTTTAAGAGAATAGTGGAGGTTTGGATGCAACAGGAGTTACCGAAGTTTTCTCTGAAATAACTTTGGAAAAACAGACTTTCTTACGCTATGAGTGTTACTCTGTGCTCTCCACAATGTTTTTGGGGTAACAACTCCAGATCCCAAAGCTGCTCCTCAAAAGACTTGTTCTCCAGCCCCTTCACCAGCTTTGTTGCTCTTCTCTGGACTTGCTCCAGAGCCTCAACATCCTTCTTGTGGTGAGGGGCCCAGAACTGAACACAGGATTCGAGGAGCGGTCTCACCAGTGCCGAGTCCAGAGGGAGAAGAACCTCCCTGGACCTGCTGGTCACACCGTTTCTGATCCAAGCCAAGATGCCATTGGCCTTCTTGGCCACCTGGGCCACTGCTGGCTCATGTTCAGACAGCTGTTGACCAGTGCCCCCAGGCCTTTCTTCTCCAGGCAGTTTCCAGCCACTCTTCCACAAGCCTGTAACACTGCAAGAGGTTTTTGTGTCCCAAGTGCAGGACTCTGCACTTAGCATTGTTGAACCTCCTCCTGTGGTCTCAGCCCAGCGGTCCAGCCTGTTCAGATCCTTCTGTAAAGCCTCCTGACCCTCCAGCAGATCCACACTTCCACCCAGGTTAGTGTCATCCACAAACTTGCTAAGGGTGCACTCGATGCCTTCATCCAGGTCATTGATAAAGACATTGAACAGGGCTGGACCCAGCACTGAGCCCTGGGGACACCACTTGTCACTGGCCTCCAGCTGGAGTTAACTCCATTTCCCACCACTCTCTGGGCCCTCCAGCCAACCAGTTTTCCACCCAGGAGAGTGTTCACCCATCCAGGCCAGTAGTAGCCTGTTTCTCAAGCAGGATACTGTGAGAAAATGTGTCAAAGGCTTTGCTAAAGTCCAGGTAGACTACATCCATAGTGTTTCCCTCATCCATTAAGTGGGTCACCTTGCCATAGTAGGCAATCTGTTTAGTTTGGCAGGACCTGCCTTTCATAAACTTGTGCTGAGTGGGTCTGATCATCTAATTGTCCTGTGTGTGCTTGAGATGGCACCCAAGACCTTCCCTGGCGCTGAGATCAGACTGACAGGTCTGTAGTTTCCTGGATTCTTTCTTCAACCCCTCTAAATGGGTGTAACTTCTACCAGCCCCCAGTCCAATAGAACCTACATACACTTTATTCCTCAGATTAGCACTTTTTTTTTTTCCTATATTATACATTAACTCTTCTAAATGTATGTGGTAATGTTTGAAATCCTGGCCATAGCCAGGACACTAATGAAAGTTTTTCTTGCCCCTACCTAGTTTCAGGTTTATATTTCAGCAATCTTAACATTGTGAGACATAGTATGTTAACAGACCATTAACAAGAAAAGTCACAGGCCTGAACACATTCCCCTATGACAGGTACTCAGATTGTTCGCTATGTGGCAACTGACCCCAGAGAACTGAACTGAAATATATTTGACTCTGTGAAAAGCAATGATATACTTTTTATTCCCAGCACTTTACCGTGCAAGGATGAGCAACAAAAATGAGAGTTCAGGAATGACAAAGTACCAAAATTTGTGATGCTTTATGACAATCCCTACAGAAGAAATCTGCCAGGCTACAGATCTACCGATACATGCACCTCCCTCTCCAGTATTTTTTAACTTGATGTCTGGAATCTGCATGGTTTTTTTACAGTAAACCTTAACCTTAATACACTAACATGTTGGTTTGCTTTTTCTCTAACTCAATGTATCAACTACACAGTGCAATTATTCTGGCACAAAACTAACTATGCATAAGCCAATTTCCATAGCTATAAACTTCTCATATTGTGTACCACACTGTGGTCAATACCAAAAAGTTCCAATTCTATCAGCAAAACTATGAGTAATTAAAATTGATGTAAAAAATATTTTGGAGGGGCATCTACCCTGGTGAGCATCTCTTTTTGACAGTATTATAAAAAAGTGCAGAATCATAGCTCAGAAAATCATTATTGTAACAAATTATACCTGTAAAAACCTGCTATGAATAATCAGAAGGGATGGAAATCAAGGGAAAAAAATATCTGAGGCTAAAATCCATGTTGTTTTGTTTAACCAACACCCACCATCCACAGCATAAAAAATTCATATGCAAAACAAGAATCTAGTTGTTTTTTTGTGTGCCAATTGAAAGTACTCCTCAGACTTCTAGGGGTATGAAGACATGATGTTAAAGACTTATATGATGTTATACTTACAGAGAGCCTAAGAAAATTATTTGTGAAAGATTGCTGCTAGAAGATGAAATGTGTAGGAATACTTAACTACACTGGAGAATTTGTACGAGTAATTTAAAGTTACAGTTGAAGCCACTCTTTTAAAAATGATACCTTTTTTGGTATTTATGTTAAGGAAGCGTGCAGTAACATTTCCTGTACAAACGAGTATCCACCATTCCAGTTCGTAGGGTTTGTTTTGTAGACATGAGATCTGAGAATGCTCCCTTCTTCTGTCTTGACATCCTGATATTAATTGCTCTGTGATTAAGACTGTACATCTCTTATATTGCTCGGTCTTCCACATAAAGTTATAATCACGTGCTTTACTTCTTTTCTACAGTTGTCCAACACCTGCCAACTGATTTTGCCATACCCTAACCCCTACTTATCTGAACTGGGATACGTAAAACAAGTCTTCCCTATTCATCTTGTTCATCACTGTGTGCGTAGATACTTACTTTTATCTGGGAAAGATATCTCTTTTTTAAAAAAACACAAACAATAAAATCATTTATTGAAATCTTCTGCAGTAGGGTAACACTCCCAAGGTGAATGAAATCTATCAAACTGGATAGTCAGTAACTTCTTAATGGTGACAATGGTATCTGTTGTAAGGGCCATTGCAAATTTAGCTTTGGGTAAACTGGATGAGACTCCCCATCTGCTTCCATTTACCCCAAAAACCTGAATGTGTGTTACCCATATTCTACAAAAACCTTTACATCTGGCCATGAGAAAACTGGAGGCGACTTTGTAGTTGTTCTTTGTTTCATTACAAAAATTCTGAAGTAGCTGCTTTTCAGCCTCGTCCTGAGCATGGGATGTACTTAAAGTGATTACATCTGAATAAAACTGTCAGGCAGCTGCTTTGTTTTGCACTTGTTTCAGGTGGCCACATGAAAATCTGTAGTATCTTTCATGTTTTTCCTCTCCAGTTTCCTACAACTTAAGGAGGGGGGAGGAGGTTTGACTGGTTTTGAGTGTCTGAGAGCAGTAATGTTTATTCAAAGTCCCTTTGTTTTGTTACATTATGCTTTATTTGTTGTGAGTGCTAGGAAACCTGAAAATGCATCTATTTCAAAAATAGATTTCAAATTTCAAAATTCATATTTTGTTCAGCTGTGATTGTTGACATTGGTTATCCTCCTTAGAACAACTTTCATTTATTTAGTGTCACTCCCTTCCAGACTGATTTTTAAATAGATGTCAGGGTTTCAAAGATCTATTATTTACAAGGTGCTTCTGGCTCTGATGGGCATTAGTTCATTTAGTACCATGCTAGCTATTTCTTTCTTCCTGTCTCTTTTTCTTCTTTTTTTTTGAAGTCTTTCCCTTCTCAAATAAATTCACATTTTTGTTCTTATCCTTCCCGCTCCTTATTTATATCAAGTGCTTAGTATTGCTATTTATTGAAAAAAAATTCTGTAGTGCCTGTTTAGAAAGATGAGTTTATCATTATTGTTTTCGTATATGTTACAGAAATAGTATTTCTTTCCTATTTGCTATGTTCTTGCCATGTTATTTTGCATGTTTTTCTTCAAATAATAAAAAGTTCTAGTCTTTATACCTAGCAAAATATCACTAATGGAAATAAATCATATAGTCTAGAAAAAATTGACAATGTCATCTGAATGTAATGAACAAAAATACCCAAAACAAGCTAACTAAGCTCAAGAAAAGGCTATACAGTTCTTGTGATGAAAAGTAAGCACTGAAACTCTAGTGGTTCGTAAGTTAATGTTGATTTTCTTGAAAAGGCATTTTAATAGTGGGTTTTCTGTGCTTAGTGCTTTAATATCTAAAACTCAGTTAAAAAAATAATGCTTGACTTTCATACTTTTTTATTTGTTTCAGTTGTGTTCATGGTGTTTTGTAGTGCATTCACTGAAGTATTTTTAAATAGCTTTTCATTATTTTGTGGATAGAAAGCATTAAAGACTTGACGACATATTGATCCTTTACCTACTCTCTGTCCATTCTGGTAGAGTAAGACAGCAAAAATCTTTTCAGATCTGCATATTCTAGGTTTTTATATTGTTGTATGAATCCTTAAGAGATGTGGAACTGAGGTGGTGTTTCTCATGCCGTTGTTCATGGATTTGCAGTGTAGTGGTGAAAGGGGTAGCAGCTAACAAAGAGAAAAAGGCATACATAGGCTACCTGATTGAATCATAAAAGTAATCCTGTAGTAGTAAAATGAAGATTGTCTTCTCTTAAGTCAGTAATACTGTGGTAAGTATAAGGCTTCCTGGTCAAGGAGAATGTGGGTGTCCAGGTACTTTACAATACCATTTGCCGTGCTGTATCAAACCCTTAGTTTGTGAGTTGATCACAGTTGTGTTTCAGGAAGACTGATGACGACGGATCTGTTACACAAAAGGAGTATCTGTTTTGCTGGTGCAGCTCATCAGTTTGTGAAGCCATTTTAGGTACTAGCACAGAATCATAGAGCAGCACAGGCTGGAAAGGCCTTAGAAGAACTCCTGGTCAATATTTTGTGGGAAGAGGAGCCTTAGCTTGAATTAGCTAGCAGCTTGTCCAATCTTATATTGAACACCTCTAGAAATGAGGACTCTACCATGTCCCTAGGGAGGTTGTTACAGTGAATACAGTTCTTACTCTAAAAAAAAAAAGGTTTTCTTATATCAAGATGAAACCTCTCCTGGTGCACCTTGTAGCCATTACCCCTTGTCATCTCCATGTGGCTCCCTGCAAAGCAACAAAGCTGGTGAGGGGGCTGGAGAACAGGTCTTATGAGGAGCGGCTGAGAGAGCTGGGGGTGTTTATCCTGGAGAAGAGGAGGCTGAGGGGAGACCTCATTGCTCTCTACAACTACCTGAAAGGAGGTTGTGGAGAGGAGGGAGCTGGCTTCTTCTCCCAGGTGACAGGGGACAGGACAAGAGGGAATGGCCTCAAGCTCCGCCAGAGGAGGTTTAGGCTGGACATTAGGAAAAAATTTTTCACAGAAAGGGTCATTGGTCCCTGGCAGAGGCTGCCCAGGGAGGTGGTTGATTCACCTTCCCTGGAGGGGTTTAAGGGAGGGGTGGACAAGGCGCTGAGGGACATGATTTAGTGATTGATGGGAATGGTTGGATTCGATGATCCAGTGGGTCTCTTCCAACCTGGTTATTCTATGATTCTATGATAGTCTCCATCCTCTTTGTATTTGCCCTTTAAATACTGGAATACTTACTGAGATGATATCTCCCTGAGCCTTCACTTCTTCAGGGACAACAGATGTGACTGCTGCAGTCATTCCTCATAGGGCAGGTTCTGCAGCACTTCAGTCATCTCTGTGGACCCTTTCCAGTCTGTCTGCATCTTTTTTGAACCATGGGCATCAGAACTGGACACAATACTCCAGATGTGGCCTGACAAGCACTGGGTAGAGCATGATAATAACATCTTTTTTTTTCTGGTAGTAACGCCCCTGTGGATGCAGCCCAGCATCCAATTTGTCTTTGTTGATTCAGGAGCACACAGCTGGCTCACATTCAGCTTATTGTGTAAGCACTGCTCAGCAATAGCTAAAGCATCTCTGTTATCAACACTGTTTAAAGCACAAATTGAAAGCATATCCCCATACTACCTGCTATGAAGCAAATTCTCTCTGTCCCAGCCAAAACCCGCACCTGACCCTACCACTCACTTCAGTGTCATCAACAAACTTGTTACGGGTACTTTCAAGCTCATCATACAGGTCATTTAGGAGATTGTTGAACAGAGTGGAGCCCACTATTGATCCCTTGGAGATCCCACATTAGACAGCGTGCCAGGCTGATTAAAAGCCATTGATCACCACCTTAAAAGTTTTCTAACTCATTCAACCCCGTGAGTATAAGATGCGTATTTCTGGTAACTCAAATATTGTAGTTTTTAAAGTGTATACATAACAATCATGATTAACTGTAATGAGTGGCTGGTAGTCACTAATATCAGTGGGGATCCAATTAGGATGACTGTAAATCTGACTCTTTATAAAGCTTTTTATGGTTAGCAAGTCCTTTATAACACAGACTTACTGAATTTTCAGTTCTGATAAGACGAAAGCATCCTGACACCTTTCATATGAAATGAGTTTTCTGTGCTGGACTAGGGGTCCAGAAATCTTTATTAAAGTTATTGTATGTGAATACAAAAATTAAATCTTTGGTGTTTTTTTTGGTTAAAGGAACTTTCTGTGTTAATGTAGGAAGAAAGAAGGCTGAAAGGAGAAAGACTAGAGACATGCAGTGTTCACACAGAGACTTCTGCACTGTCAGTTTCATGCAGCAAACGCAGCCAGCAAGAAAACTTGAAATATATTACAAGATATGTGTACATTAATGCCTACTAAAAAGCTAAATATGGCTTTCAATCTCTGCTTCATAAGGCAGCTTCTGACTGTTCACTGAGGTTGGAAGATATCCTAAGGTTTCTTAAAAGGTTGTCACTGACAAAACATTCTTGACTTGGAGAATTTAACTGAATTTAATTTCACAGCATCACAGAATCACTGAGCTGGAAAAGACCCACAGGATCATCAAGTCCAACCATTCCTGTCAAAATTTATTTCATATGGATCTTCCACAGGCCACAGTACATTTCTGATGGTGTTCCTTTCTACAGCTTGTTTCCTCCTGGGCTTCATCCCCTCAAGAGGGTATGGATTACTTCCTTCTAGGAGTACAGCTCCAGCCCTGATCTCATCAATGGCCCTCACTTCACAGGAGAAGAATACCACTGAGGAATGTTACTTGTCACTGGCCTCCACATGGACATCGAGTCATTAATTGCAATTCTTTAAGAGTGACCACACAGTTAATTCCTTATCCAACAGTAGTCCCTCTGTCAAATCCATGTGTTTCAAATTTAGGGACAAGGATGTTGTGCTCTGCACAAATCCAGGATGAATTTGAGGATGTTTTTTAAGATGCTTCTGCTGTAAATCTATTTAATGGAAGTTTATACGAAGCCAATGTATCATTAGTTCCCTTGTTCTGGTCTGAGCTAAAGCAGAATCAATTTTCTATGTTTTCAGCTAAGCCTCATCTAAACAACTTCATTTTCTGAAAATTAACTACATGTTTTCAAACACTGTCTGTCTCTAAAAGTGATAACATGGGACATTGGAATAAAGAAAAGCCATTGCGTGCATCTTTCCCTACATAGACAAAGGTCATCCTTGAGTTGGTGAAATGCTGTAAAAATGATTTGCGCCTGCAAGGAGGGGCAGACAGGACAGGGGGGCCAAACGGGCTAACAGAGTATTCTATTCCGTTCATTTTTTAACAGGAACATACATTTGCAGAATGTATCTCTATGTAAAGAGCACATTTACTATTTTTTGATACAGAAAACTGTATGAGTTTTTTGAAGGGTATAAGTGAATCCAAATGATAATTCATATATGAGACTATATTGCAGTAATCCTTTAGCCCCAACTATGTTTAAACGGAAGCAATCTTTATGAATATACTGTAATGAGCTTTAGAAATTCTGCTGCATTTGAAATGAAGTAAGCTTATTCACCACTTGCTTGCTTACATGACAAATGGCCTGCAATTACAGTGTTTTAAAATAAATCAGCCTAATATGTTCTATTTGCAGTGTATTTCAATATTAGCATATTTTTTGTGTAATTTCTCTGCCTTCCTAATACATTGTATTCTACAAAGCTCTGCAACCTATAAATACTTATCAGTACAACCATAAAAGTGCTGCTTGGAAGGAACTTCTGGAATTCAAATTGTCCCACCTCCAACTTGAAACAAGGCTGTTGCCAATGTTTGAGTAGATAATCTATGGCTTTTTACAGATGAATCCAGATAAATTGCCAAAGACAGAAGTTCCACAGCCTTTTTCAAAAACCTGCTCTAGTGTGGTTCTGTCTTCCTTGTATTAATAAGGTACATTGACTTAAGGTTCTTCAAGGGTGTTATAGAAATAAATATTACATATAGGGAATTCTCATATTAGTTGCCAAAATCATGAGATCTTGGAGTCTACAAAGCAGTCAGATTTTCATACAAGTATTACATTTGGTGATTAACTGTTACACATAGCTAATACAATATTTTCATAACTTTTTTTGCAGAGAAAAGCCAGGGAAAGTTCTCTTCCACTCCTTTTTTAAATGTATTCTTGAGTACTTCCATTATTTGATGTAGATTAAAGTGTCACAAGATGTTGAAGACTATCACTACAAACAATGCTTGCACTTCAGTTTTTTCTCCTTTCTCCAGAATTTGAAATTCACAAAATTCTGCCTTCAAAATCTACAAATCCTTACTTAAATTGAATCAGTCTTCTATTCAGCTAAAAAGTAAGTTTATGCAGTTCAGATGGACTGTATTATGTGAGGGAATTCCTATGGTGCCCCTCAGAGTGAATTCAACCTACATTTGCTCCCAAATATAAAGGAAAAAAAATATATTGACCAGTGCATTGGGTGGATTTCTATCATAATGTGTTGTTCTACATGGAGACTGCAAAGATGCATCACAAGCAGGCTCCTTATATACAATTTCACCAGCATCCATCCAAAGATCAGTTACATGGGGAACCTCAGCCCAGCCCGGGGTCTATTCCCTAGCCAAGCTCTGCTGTCCAAATGTGGCCACTGATCTTGGGATTCTCAGGGTTCCCATTCTGGGATAGCCACAAGGCAGTGCTGAGGCTGGTCTTTTATCACTGGGAAAAACTTCACTCTCTTGCAAGGAGTGGCTTTGCCTCTGGCATTCCACTTCTTGTAGTTATGCCTTCTTGCACTCTGTGCCATATTATTCCTCTATCAGAAACTACCACTGCTGAGCAGCTGCAATTAGAATTTCACCCTCATTTGTTGGAGGTTTTTATAACACTGTCATAAGCCTTTCACTCTTTACGAAAGAACTGTATACAATTAATAAGCTTTCAGCATGTTATTGCCATTTGTCTAGTACACGTCTTCAGACTGTAAGTTGAAAGGACTGCCAGATTTTCCTCAGTACTGAAAAGGATATCAGACAGTTGGGCACACAACAAGTTTATGAAAGCACTTTCCTGGCTGTAACAATTCTGTATGTAAAGTAGAAAAAAAAAAATAATCTTACTTTAGATTTCCTGTATTATTTTTCTTAATTATGTGCTGATGTCAATAGTACTATTGACTTTTACTATATCATTAATCTCTGTGCACTGGATCTCAGGCAAAACCATCCTGTCAGTACAGAAAGCAAACTAAAAAAATACTTTAACCATCATAATTTGCTTTTATGTGTGAGGTTGTACTTGTTTTATCTCTAGAGTAATATTTTTACTTAACAGACTGTAAGAACATATTTATATATCCTAAGAAATTAATACCATACTTACAGTAGAATAGCATACTGTACATTGAAAGTGGGATGGGCAACTGGAGGTGATGAAAGGTTAGCAGTTACAGTACTTCTTGAAGAATTAAGATAAACTACAAAACACATATATATATAAACACATATAAATATATATAACATATACATATATAAAATATATACATATATAACATATATATACATATATATAACATATACACATATATAACACATATATACATATAACACATATAAATACAGGACTAGTGATACCAGTAGCGGCATTGAAAAAATACTATGCAAATCATTGTCATGTTTATAAGCAGCCCAATTAAAGAGTCCTTTTGAAATCTGCTTCATGTTTTTCTGTTACACTTTTGAAAAATTATTAAAAAAGATTAAATATTTACCCCTCCAGATAGCTGCTGGAATTAGGAAATGCCACTGCACTGCAGTTGTCATGAAGTGATATTCACTGAGGTGATGCACAATGGAGACTCAGTCTCTACCTGGTTTCTGAGACCTTACAAGAATCACTATAGGAAATAGCCAAAACAGGTTTGCAGGGTATTAGACTGATCAATATAAAATAAACTTTCAAAGTGTAGGAAACAAGGCCAGTAACTTCATGTTTTCAGTTTCAAATTTCTTTGATTTAGAAATTAATAACTTCAGTAGTAAACCAAATTCCTTCCACAATACTTTATCTTCAGAAGGAATCACCACAATATTTTGATAAACTTGGTATGTGGGCCATATGGCACTTTTATTGTTTTTCAGTCTCAAAATGTACAAAAGAAGCAAGGGACATGTCTTATTATACACTGTCTACAAGATAATGTATTGAATCTCTACTTTAGAGATCATAGTGAGATGTGCCTTCCAGTAATTCTAAGTTACTAATCATCCAAGGAGAGTGATATGGAATCGAGAATGTTTGATGAGTAAAACTTGAAGTATTTGGGTAAATATGGACTTTCTGTGAACCTTTCCATAGTGATAGTAAAGACAGAAGCTAAAGTAATTATAGCAGATCCATGCACTGAAGAAACTTGCACAAAGAGCCTGCAGTATGAGACTGCAGGTAACAAGACAGAGGTTTGATAAAGTTGCTTATATTTCTCTAGAAGGCCACTGAAGTACAAATCTTCAGCACATTCCAGAGTTTAACAAGCATAAGTTTTGTTAGAGCACATTTAAGCTAAATAATTCAAAACCATTATGAAATGTTTCTTTGTGTTACATGCAAATGATGTGTGGAGAGTACCACCCCAGGAGGCTTTTCTTTACCTTTGATTTCTGTGGTTGTCTGTCAAAATACCCTTTCTCAGTGTTTTCAGGTTTGACTTTACTCGTTTTTTGTACAGTGCCATTTTAAAGAGAAATGTTTTTTCCTCCTTATATCTGATAGAAACCGTCACATCAAGAAGATCTCTCTGCCTTGTGATACTAGAAGTTTGACTTCAGATCTTTATTTGAAATCCTTTAAATCTTGAGTTAAGTTTTCTAGAAACATACAGGAATGCTTTCTTCCAGCAAGTTACAATAGATGAAAATGCCAGTATAGAATCTGAAACCAGCTTCAGGTGATCTGGTAAAATCTGGAAATCTGAAATACTATAGGATTAATTTCAGCAAGTCAGCTTTATGAGATTATAGTCTCACAGAATGTATTGAGATCTGAGTTTCCTCCATAGGTTGCAGGTGGATATTGGATCCAGTATGGTTATTCTTGGGCTGCAGGGGGAAAAACTGCTTCACTATGATCTTCCCCAGGGGCTGCAGGGGAGTCTCTGCTCTGCACCTGTAGCACCTTCTCTTCATCTTTCATAATAACATTGGTGTCTGCAGGTCTGTTAGTCCCATGGTTTGTTTTCTTTCTCACTTCTTTCTCTCATAACAGCTTCACATTTTTACCCTTTCTTAAATAAGTTATCATAGAGACACCACCAGTACCTGTCCTGTCTTAGGAAACAGACTTCTTTCAATCCAATACAGAGCACGCTACTCCACCCCCTTTTACATTCAAGTAGCTGTACACCTTTTTCAATCTGTTCTGTGCTCATCTTTTTGAGTGGCGAAATATCTTTGAACTGCAATACAAAATGAGAAGTAATAAATTATTAATATAATAAGAGAGAAAATAGATGAAGCTATCAGGATAATGAACCAGAGGAAAAGTTTTTAGAGTTACCTTTTGGATGAAGGTGATTTTCTAGAGGCTTAGTGGTTCCTTTCTGTTCTATTTATGAGTCCTTCAGACAGTTTCTGGTAATTTTCAGCATCTTTATGTAAATTAAATTGTAAATGAATGTGAAGCCACGGTATATCTTGACAGTAAGGGAAGCCCATGACCCAAAGCGCAGACCCTTGCTTCAGATTAATTGTAGTTTTGCTTGCTGATGATGTAAATGAAGTTTACTTAGAATACAGAGAAAAATATCAATAAATAATTTAGCTTTATTTTCAATCCCATGAGTATTTAATACACAAATGAGATTCACTGGATTTAAACAGTAAGATTTAGATGAATGCTAATACAGCTGCACGTTGTACAAATATGTAAATACTTAACTGTATGATGGTATATGATCTAGTCAAGTAAATTAAAACTGTAGATCAAAAAATATATTGTCTTATGTTTAATATGTAGTCATTATTCTCAAGTCACAACTCATGTCATACTTTTTACCATTCATACCAAATATTTTTATACTTTACTTAATTCATATTCAGTGGCTTAAAACATCTTAAATATGGCAGTTAAGATGCTTTCTTCAATTAGTTGACAATGTAATTGTTTCTTAATTATTCTTGAATTCGTGGTAGTAGATCACTAATGTCTGCTGTAGATAAATCACTAGAGAAACTTTACTAGGAAGTATAGAAAGTATTAATTAGTGTCATTTCAAAAAACAGGAAGAAAAAAAGTGACAACGAGGAACAGAAATTTCTAATATGAGGCCTCTCAAGGATGATTTCCAGAGAACAGAACTAATTGTACGAGAGTTAAGTATATTGTTTTGGTCAGGTGATTTTGATAACGGATCCTAATTTAATGTTTTTCTCAGCCAAGGAATTTTCAGCACCCTAGATTTTAAAAATTGCTTTCATTCACTACTTGATCCATTTAAGAGATTGGACATGTTTAAAACAATAACTAAATTAATTCTAGTTTATATACCTAGAATGAGGTGTGTACAATTCAAATCTCTCATTTTTTTGATTTTTTCTTACTGAGACTATATTCCCATAAAAAAACGTATGAAGAATATGTGTATCTGGGAATACCATTAGAAAGACAAGTACGAAGAAAACCTGGATTTGACTGATGTTCTTACATTGACCTGAAATATCAGATTGTTGGGCACTAGCTAGATATTCTTTCTGCTGATGTCATGTCTCATTGATAAGGACTATAATGTATTTATTTATTTGTCTCATGAGGAAAATATCTATACAATAAGGTTACCATTATAATCCCTATTTGTTTGAGTGTTCTGTATGCATTCTCACATGTGCACAGGTGCTTATATAATTTTGAATTCAGTGAAAAGGTACGAGTGTCAATGTTATAAAACTGGACATTTAAACTCTTTATAACATTTGTCTGTAAATCTGCATGCTGGCTGGTGAGCCAGTGACAGAATTGCAAGCATCACTGCGAATACAATTGATTTTGGGAAGTTTATATTCTAACGTCTATAGAATAAAAAAGATGGTAAAGAGAATGAAGACCCTATGGATATATAAGTGAAATAAGATGCACAGTCTGACTGAAACACTATACAACATTTTGTCAGAAATTAATTTCTTTTGAGAATGAAAATACAGCCTTTTATACTCGGAGAAGTCTGCCTGTTCATGAAGTGTTGTGATTTTTGTTTCCATCTGAGAAATGTATGTGAGTTGTCTTGCTATTTAAGAGTTGAGAACCAGGAGTTACTCCTCTCTAGTAACTCTCATCTCTCTGCTGTCTTTCAGAATACGTGTGGTGTCTTAGAGACTTTAGTATAGAGTCATATAATCATTTAGGTTGGAAAAAACCTTTAAGATCATCAAGTCTAACCATAAAATTCACACTGATATGTCAGGTTTTGTAATATAAGAAAATTGACATAGAACATTTAGCCTTCTCTATTCTTCCTGAGGAGGAAATTCTGGAAATAGCAAAGGTAGAGGAGATTGCATCTAAATTACTCTTACCTTGCGTTATGATTTTGAGTGGGATTGTTCTAGAAATGTCAGTGAGTTGAATTGAGCTGATTATAGTACTTTAGTATTACTAGAAAGAATCTGTCATTCCAAGTAGTTTTCAAGACTACCAGCAACTGACTGCAGAAAAAGGGTTATTTGTGAATACCTGGTTGTTATAACAATGATCAGAGAAGCCAATATGTTGTCAAGCTCCCTGAGGTTATGGTTGGTCTATTGGAAAAGCATTGATCTAGATACTGGACTGTATTTGAAAGGATCAGGCTGAGCCAAGAGTTTAACTATAAAATGTTATCTGTTCTTGGGCAGTTAATATCACTGTGTCTTAGTTTCCTGCCTAGACAGATTATTAGTAGTTCATCGACTTTCTATTAAGAAGAGAAAACAATCATTCATGAAATTGTCAGAAAATGATTTTATGAACTATAAAACCTGCATACGTAAAGAAAACTATATGATTAATTTATGGGATTACTTTCCTGGATCAACTGGATTGGCAATGAAAGCTTTAGAGTTGCTTTTTATTTTTTTTCCTGTTTTTTAAACCCTCAGCTTTCTGATTTTAATGACATTTGTCACTTGTAATGCAGAATGTATCTATTTCAATTAAGTTCCATTTGATAGCATGGATTTCTCATTTTTTCCCCATGGTGCTTTAGAAGCGCTAATTGGTTTTTTCTGTGTTTTCACACATTTTTTTGAATGAGTTTTTTTCATTTAAATTCCTTTGGCATTTATTTTGCTTCTTTGTTGTAACCCTACCTCAGTGTTCGCATGACATGGTATAGAAAGAAGATTTGATAGATGAATTGCAATATATTATTTGCTTGATTTTGAGGAAGGTTTTTGTCTTTTTTTTCTCCCCCATTCTCTCCCCAGACAATAGTGTGGTAGTAGCAGTTCTGGCTATTTATTTATTTATTTTTACTAGGAGCCACTGAGAAATATAGTTTTATACATTTATACTAGCATATTTTGCTACACAATTTTAACTACTGTTTCCATGGAGATTGCTTCCATTTCAGCATTTTTGCGGTTTTCGGTTTTCATAGGCTACCAAGAACTCACCATCTACTAACACAGAATAGCTAGGCAGGGAATGAAAAGAACGGGAAGTAAGGTTATGTTTTAACTCTTCCTGAAAAATTCCTTTCTAAAACTCTTCGGCTTAAGAAGCTGAAGATTAAGGTTCAAAAATACATTTCTAGAAATGAAGATTTCCTTAGCTATCCTGTGTGAGTCTTCACAGCTGTGACAAAAAAAAACCCTGTCATTCCCTTAACTTTCTTCCAAGAAAAGCAGGAGTATTATTAAAAGAAAAAGAATAAAAGAGTAATTATTGCAATTATTCTAACGTTACAGTTATTTTCTAGTTATATATTATATATAAAGTTTTTGTGGGATGCAAATTTGTGTACACATAACACTACACTTTTCCTGGTTGCGGTTAATTAAAAATTGTGATGTTTCCTTTAAAAACTTGAAAGTATTTTGAGTTGTCAACTATCTGACATCTTGCTTCAGTATCTTGTTTCTTGATCTGTAATTCGTGTCCCTTTGCTTAATTTTTTTCTGTTACTGAAATAGAGATGAATCACAAAAGGTAAGCCAGATCTTGACTTTCCCTTTGATAAGGTACTAATAAAAAGGAAGTTAATGTGTTCTTTTCATAGCAGTATAGTAGGTAGCTTTGCCAGCATTGATGCTGAAAGCTACTTTCTTGAACCATGACATTTAAGTTCCTAAGAAGCTGGAAGAAGTTCTTTATTTCATTTTTTTCATTTGGGTTTTCATCATTGTTTCATTTGGGATTTTTTCTCTGTTTGATGCTGTGATCACACAGATTATGTTTTTTTAAGCAGCTTTTTTTTAGAATGTAAACTTTCAGATTTTGTTTGTTTCTTTTTCCTTTGACCTATTATGGAAGATGAATAACTTTATTAAAAGGCTAATAATTCTACTTTTTATATTTGAGGGACTGGGGAAGAAGATAAAAAGTCTAACTTAACAGCCATTTTCTGTGAAAATTGTGCTGATACTTTCTTTTTAAAACATCGTTCCACATATTTTATGTTTTGACACACACTTCCTTAAAAACCAAAAAAAATTATGGGTTTTGTGTACATTTTAACTTCTACTTACTTTAAGCACTTTAACACAAGTTTTGTATTGGCATTGTTTCCTTTTCACATATGGGAAAAGTGAGATCAAAATATGTTCTAGAGTGAAGTTACCACATATCAGTCCAAATCTGACTGAGGCAGACTAGCATGCTGATGTTGCTTGTGACTTCTCACTGGTCACAACAAAATGCATGTTGTAAGATTAAAGATTCAATTAACAACCATTAGCAATTTTACTTTTGCTACTTTAAACATCACGTATACATATTTCATCCGTATGCAGGGAAAATAATTTAAAGACTGAGTTAATTGCAGTAAAAATTCACTCAAATATTCTATTGTATTAAGTAGGTTATTTGCATCATTTGTTACATATTTGCATTTTTACTATAAATTATACTATATATAAAATAAAGATGATTTACAGATTTATTTAATCACATTCATCACTTTGTAGATTAATGTTTTTGTTATTTGGAGGACATTAGCAGCACTGGAAAGGAATATACTGGTTTTACTTCTGCATTTAAAAGTCAGAGTCAGTGAGAATTTTCAGCTTTTTTGGGGTGATTGTGGACGCAAAAAAACCCTCACAAAGTATTGAGTTGGGGTCAGTGTTACTTTAAAACTTCCTAATTTCTTTATCACTCTTGTATCTGGGTTTATTTTCAAATTTGCTTTGTCTTTCTTAAATTGTGGTCAGTCTGGTATTACTCTAGATTCTTTTTTCCTTTGTTTTCTTATGATATTTCTTCCCTATTTTCACAGCAGACAACAAGCATGCATGCAGAGATCCTATGGGAAACCTGATTGGAAGACGTCTCTGCATCTTTCTGAATGAATCAGTTGAATCTACAAATAAAGTAGGAGCCACTACTTAACCCTTATTTAGTCACAAGTTTTTATAATAAAAAATTGACTTGCTTGTACTTACACTAGTCTCAGAAATCTTACAGTTAAGAGAGATTTAAAGGGAGTTTCTGATTCAGACTCAGTAAGCTAGAAAAGATTGATTGCCTTTGCTAGATAAGAGCAAGGAACAAGCAAGGCACCTCTATTTACGTTCTTTTAAATGAAGTTTTTGCTTTACAAGATAGAGAGATAATTCTGTCCTTTAAGACAGAATATAAGATATTCAGGTACTATATTCCTTTCTAATTCGTGAGCTACATGTGTATTCAGTCCCAATGTCCTGACACAGGGAAATGTGGAGTAGAATCATAGAACAGCCCCGGACTGAAGGGACATCAAAAGATCTTCTAGTCCAGCCATTTGTGGGAAGAGCAGCCTAGATGAGATTATCTATCACCCTGTCTAATTGCATATTGAAAACGTCTAGTAATAAGGACTCTATCACATCCCAGGGGAAGTTGTTTCAGTGATTCATTGTTCTCACTGTAAAAAAAGTCATTCTTACGTCAATATGAAACTTCTCCCAGTGAAACTTGCACCTATGACCCCTTACGCTCTGTGTGGCTCCTTACTAAAAGAGCACCTTCATTCTTTGTAGCTGACCTATAACCCTAGAATTTTGTGATGAGGTTTACCTGAGCCTAGGCTTCTCCAGGGAGAAGTAGCTGCTTCAATCTTTCATGAAACGGCAGGTTCTGCAGTTCTTTGATCATCTTTGTGGCCATCCTTTGGATCCTCTCTAGTCTGTCTGCATATTTCCTGAACTGTGGGGCCCAGAACTGGACACAATACTCTAGTTGCATATTAGATTGTTCAGCTTAATGATATCATAATGAATTTACTGGTGTAAGATTAAATTGTGTTGCAAAAGAGTTTTATTTATATTTATTTAAATTCTATGTCTGTTTTGAAAAGCACCATAATCGATTGCAGAAAAATATTTGCAAAGGATTGAGAAACTGCCAAGATAACTGGTACTTTAAAAGTCAGGGAATTATTGACTTTGACTCTAGTAAATTTGAGTAGCACTGAGATATTTCACAGAGCCTCTGGCCTTTTTGTGAACCCTGTGCATGGACATTAACAGCTGTTTCATTCTGGCTCAGAGACACTAACAGAGGAATTAGTCTTAGTGAAGTTTCTTGACTGTTCTTACCTGCTCACAGAGACAGGAACATGTTTTGGGGTTTTGTTGCTTTTTTTTTTTAAATGGCAATTACTATCTCTCAGTTACTTAATATACTGTTCATAAATTGGACAGTAATAATTCATGTTTCTTCCTGTTCAATTCATGATTTATACTATCTGCTTATCTGTTTGTATGTATACCTATATCTGTTTTAATTTTATGGAATACTTGAACAGTATAGTCATGTAATCTGAAACATCCAAATAAATGCCTGAATATATTGTTGAAATGCCAAAAAATTATTTATATATTCTTTTCATGTCTATTGAAATAAATTAATTAGTCAGTAACTTTGCTTATTTCCCTCACAGACTTTTTTTTTCAGTTACTATAAGATTTATTAAGACACTGTCAGAATTCTATAAAACGTAGGACAGTAACATGGATTTTTGATGTATTGATGGATGATTTGTACATAACATGGAGTTGCTTATTCAGAAATCAGACTGCATTCTATTAGTCAGATATTTTAAAGAAGGAGGAGTTCAAATCAGATGTATGAGCTCTCAAGTGCTTCATTTATTAATCCGTTAATTTTGAGTAAATGGATTTGTGTATACCCATCCCATTACAGGCTGCTATGCTTCACTACCTATGGAATCTCTGTTTAGGTAGAGGACAGAGGCGAATATCCTTAGATAGAATAAACCAGCATAACTGTACTATTATAACAGAAGTACTACATGGTTGAAATGTGTCAAAAATACCATTAAAACAGCCTCTCTCCAGGGCATCCCCACACAAAGTCTTATGTGCTTGTTCCTTCTTTCAAGACTCTTCAGTGCATCTTTTCACTTTCCTTGCTGTATCTCTTGTGTCTTTTCTCGATTCCATTCTGCTGATAAATATAAGGTAAAAAATACAGCAACATTGCATTTTCATACATGTTCAGTGCCTCTCTATGCGTTGCAAGCAAATATTGTTGTCAAAAAGCTGGTCAAAAATCTTCTGTGTAACTTTCCTAATCTGTGATTCTCACAGTGATTCATGTAAAGGAACCAGAAAATCTAGTGCTCCTCCTGCATTTGAGACAATTTAATTATGTATAAGGCATTAAAAACATCCTCATTTGAATTGTACAATCTGAAGTTTTAATGTCACTGTCTTAAGAAAATGCATTTTCTTGTAGTACTGAACCTCTGGGATGACAAATTAATTTTTTCTTCTTGTTGTTGTCACTTATCATAAATACAGTAGCATCTTGTGTCTATATGAGGATCAGGGACTCACTGTGATAAGGCTCGGAGGGAATGAAAAGGCATTTTTGCTCTGAAATCCTAGAGACTTCACTATTAACTGTACCATCTCATGGTAAATATGCCCTTCTAATAGCCATTTGCATCATTCTCAGCCACAATGCTATTCTTTTTTTTTAATAACTATTGCTTTGTGAATTATTTGAGCTGTACGAACAAGTTGTGTTATTTCTATTAAAGACAGCTAATTGAACAATTAGACTGAAAAACAATGAAAAACAAAACAAAAAAATTAGGTATATTAAACAGTGTAACATCAAGAAACTTCTCTGCCTCTGAGAGTGTCAGGGAAAGCCTTTTTTGAAAGGACAATATTTGGAGTATGAGACTAACAAGGCAATCAAGAAGAAAAACCTCTGCAATAGTTCTTCTGCTCTTGGTGTCTTGGTTTCTGTGCAGCTGATAAATAAACTAGTTTTACATTACCATGGTTCAACAATTGCTATCAGAACACATGAAATGTCATTGAGATGAGCTAGATACTGGGGCAGAGAGAAATGTTTTTCCACCTTGGCATGGGCTTCTTTCTCCTTCACTGGATTTTCTTAGAGGGGTGATTAATTTCCTTCTTTCCCACACCTGATTTATTGGTCGTTCCCTCACTGTTAGTATTACACATATGATGACCATTAAAAGTATCAGAGTCCTCTTCCTGCATGTTTGGTTCTTCTCTGTGAAATGTTTTAACTTTTTAAACAGGCTATTCTTTAAGTCATCTTGCTCATGATACTGTGCTACAAATCAAGGAGTACATGATCCTGTCTCAATTATTTATTTTTTTTTAAAGAATTGTTTTTCTACATTTTTTTTAAAATTATCCTTTTCAGAATGACTTTGCTGTTTGAAAACCTTCTAATCTTAAATTATTCTGGATTTACTCAGCACCATTGTGAAAGGTTATTATTTTCCTCATCAGCTCAAAATAATTCTGTAGTGTTCCAAGACAACCGCAGCAGATTTCCTTCACGTATGACTAAGTTGACTACGAACGTACTCTTTTTTTTCAAACTGTCTTCTTTTTCTTTCCTTTTGAAAATGTTCATGGCAAAAACATTACACAATTAAAAGGATCAAAAGCACGTATTTGTTTTTTTGTTTTCTTTTGATTCTTAACTTTATATCTTAGCAGAGACAAAAAGGAAAGAAAAAGGTGGAAATGTTCTGGATTATAGCAACCAGGTGTCTTAGGAGAGCACACTTTCAGGAGGCAGCAGAGTGTTTTTGTTTCAGTAGAAGCAATGCTCAGGTTCTGTGTCCCTAAGCAACGACAGCTAACCATTCTAGTGCATGGAGGAAAACGCTGCAGTTCTGAGTTATGAAAAACCTGTGAGTTATGAGTAGCCAGCACTCATTAAACCAAATGCTCAAATAGTCAGTTATGCTGTGATATCTGTTAGACTTATGTACAGTCTGTATAATATTCTACACCTTGGCATGTTTTGTTGAATCTGGAAAGCAGAGAATAAAAAATAAACAGTGTTAATTTTTTCAAGTCTATAAAGAAGATTGATTAGCCAGAGAAGAGCAATTTATCATTGTGAAAAGGCACACAGAGAAACATACTTGAGGTGCTCTTCATCTGGCAAATCTGCAACCAACAGCACTTTCTGACAGTGCAGCATGACCACACTTTATCCATTTCAGCTGCAGGTATAATTTTAACCCTTCACAGACCTGCATCAAAAGATAGTGAAATCTTCAGTAGCTTATAAAAAATTTTCAACAGCACAGTGAAATACCAGAAGGGAAAATTTCTTTGTATTGCTGTGGAGTATTACATCAGAAGTCTTCCTAGGGGGCTGACAAATTGGGAAAAAATACTTTCACCCAACCAATCAGCAAAGGTGAGAAGTCTACAAAAATCTTCTGTCTTTCCTTTGTTTCCACTTTTTAGTTCAGTTGTTATCGTAGCTACCTCTACCTATGAGTAGGATGAAAAAGTTATTGATTCACTTGTTTTAAAAAATGTCATTTTGCAGCTTACAAAATTGAGAGCATATTGAAAAGGCATGTACAATTTTTTCATATCTAATTGCTTACAATACTATATTCACATGTCCAAATATTGGTATTTGTGACCTAGATTTTGTGCAGAAGGGAAGCTTACATATGAAAAGCTTAGATCTTCTGACTGTTAAAGACTGAAAATGCCAATGAAATACAAGGAAAACCACTGCCTTCTCATTTAGTAATTAGATACATATTTTCTTACCAAAACTTATCAATGCATATTTCATTCTGTAAGATAAAAAACTTTTCTTTCAGTACTCTGTTTATGTTTTTCTCCTGCACATTCCAGTCTTACTGTTTCAAATTAAGGTAATGAATTTCATCTTTCTTTCAAAATACTCACAAGCACCCTAGATGCATGGATTTCATTGTAATAGCCACCCAAGATAAATGATCCATACTGTTATTTCCAGCACAGTAACATAACACCATTGTCCCCATCTAACTATATTTTAACACATTTAGTGTCAACTTCACACTTTTATAACAAGACATTTATATAATCAATGTGACTCATTTAATCAAACAATATAAATATCACTTTCTGTCCATACAAATCTTCAAACTTAAAATACACTTCCTCATCTGAAGGGTATGTGAAACACAAATGTGACAGAATTGGCTGAAGAGAGCTCTGCTTTGGTGATGCAGTAATATCTGCAAAGGGAAAATCTTGAAATAGGTGCCAAACCTGACAGCTGCTAATTAGAATGATTAACAGCAGCATTAAGCGTCTGTTCTCTTAACCTCTTCTTGACATCTAACATCAGAGACCATTTCTCTTACACAGAGAAAAATGATATGTTAGGAAGCACAGTGTGGTTTGAGAGGAACATTGTCATGTAATGCTTACTGCTAGAAAAAATAATACTTACCTCATATATTCTTTCTGTTTTTCTGTTCCTCTGTCATGCACACTCTCTACCAGTTGCATACATGGCACAACTCCCTTACGTGTGGAGGTCACCCTCTTTTGTCATCTTTCTCTATCCTGGTTTATCATTCTCTCCAGGCAGAAGAGTAATTCCTTCTCTTTCCTCTTTCTTTTTTCTTTTTTTTATTATTTTTCCTTCAGTTTTGCCACAGTATTACTGTCTTGCTTTTGTTCTGGATTCTTTCTTTTTCTCCCACGGTCTGTGGATCTTTTCCCAAAGACCAGCTGACTGTTCAGAGCCATTCCTGTTTAGACCTTGAAACCCTGAAAGGATAATGAAAAGCACTTCCCCAGAGGTTTCTATGGAGCAGGAAATATTGTTTAAGTGTGCTGTAAATGGAAGTTCTCTTAAAGCATCCTGGAATTAGGGTGGGAATGATGATTGTTAATTCAATCCAATAAAAATTTGCATGAAAGCAATATTCTGGTATAAACTGTTCAACAACCACTTCAGAGTTATGAGAGATTTCAAGTACTGATTTTTGAACTTAAAGAAAGATTTTGTTTGTTTTCCTCAGGAAAATAAAATATATGGGTCCAAAACTCACTTAGGTTTTCAGTGTGATTTCTCCAGATATCTATTCACTATGTATGTCAGAGGAGTCAGAATTCCTTATCAGTACCCTTGAATAAGGGTGCTTTTAGAAGTCAAGTTGAACTTATAGCAAGCCAAAAGGTTATAAGTGAATGGAAAGATCCTGCTGTTGCCAGAAAAGGCATGTGAGCTAAAATAATTGTTAGTGTTTTCAATATGTATGAATATCATAGAATTATAGAATCATAGAATAACCAGGTTGGAAGAGACCCACCGGATCAAGTCCAACCATTCCTATCAATCACTAAACCATGCCCCTCCAAAGACTGATCTTTGCAGAAGTAAAGAAAGAGATCTAAATATAACCATTCACAAAGTACTAAAAAGCTGAGAAAATGCATGCTGAGAAGTTTTGCAGATGCTCTTTTACTCTTATATTCTTTCCTTTTTAATTATCAAAGTATTCTTAGTAAGTGTAGGAGCTACAATTAATATTCAAGACTTACTGGAAAAGAACAAAACTAGTCATGGGTTAATCTGTTGGTTTGAAGCAGAAGAGTTTATTTTGCTTTTATTAACAGTTCCCCTTGATTATTTTTTTTATATTTTATTTTATTTTAAAATATGTATTTCTCACAGACAGATTCAGACTACCGAATTCTAATGATGACAAGCCTTCTGGCTCACTATTTATGAGACCATCTAATCAAAGATACCTTTAGATTTTTTTTCCTAGTATCTACTATTACTGAATTTTCTTGAAAACTCGTCTCAAAGACCTACTGTGGAACATGTGAAATCATAGAATCATAGAATAGTTAGGGTTGGAAGGGACCTTAAAGATCATCCTGTTCCAACCCCCCAAGGGCAGGGACACCTCCCACTGGATCAGGCTGCCCAACGCCCCATCCAACCTGGCCTTGAACCCCTCCAGGGCTGGGGCAGCCACAGCATCCCTGGGCAACCTGTTCCAGTGCCACACCACTCTCGTAGTGAAGAAATTCTTCCTTAAGCTTAAATCTGCCCTTTTCCAGTTTATACATGTTCCCTCTAATCCTATTACCACAAGCTTCATGAAAAGTTGCTCTCCAGCTCTCCTGTAGCCCCTTTCAGGTACTGGGATGTTGTTATAAGGTCTCCTTGGAGCCTTCTTTTCTCCAGACTAAACAAGCCCGACTCTCTCAGCCTGTCCTCATGGGAGACGCTCCAGCCCTTGGATCATCTTTGTAGCCTCCTCTGGACCTGTTCCAACAGCTCCATCACCTTCTTATGTTGAGGATTCCAGAGCTGGACACAATACTCCAGATGAGGTCTCACAAGAGAGGAATAGAGGGACAGAATCCCCTGTCTCTATCTGCTGGCCAAGCTTCTTTTGATGCAGTTCAGGATACAGTTGGTTTCTGGGCTGTAAGTGCACATTGCCAGCTCATGTCAAGCTTCTCATCAACCAGCACCCCAAGTCCTTCATGCAGGGCAACTTTCAATCAACTCATCCCCCATCCTGTATTGAAATCAGGGATTGCCCCAACCCATCTGTAGGACCTTGCACTTGGCCTTGTTAAGCCTCATGAGGTTCTCCCAGCCCCACTTCTCCAGCCTGTCCAGGTCCCTCTGGATGACATCCCATCCTTCCGGTGTGGCACCTGCACCACTCAGCTTGGGGTCATCTGAGGCCTCACTTGATCTCACTGTCAATATCATTAATGAAGATATTAAACAGCACCAGTACGGACCCCTGAGGGACACCACTAGTCACAGATCCTCATCTGGACATTGAGCCATTGACCAGCACTCTCTGAATACGACCATCCAGCCAGTTTCTTATCCACTGAACTATCCACCCATCAAACCCATATCTCTCCAATTTAGAGAGAAGGATGTGGGGAACTGTGTGAAAGGCTTTACAGAAGTCTAGATCACATCTATCGGTTTACCCGAGTCCACTGCTGTGGTTCCCCCATCATAGAAAGCCACTAAGTTGGTCATACAGGATTTGCCCTTGGTGAAGCCATTCTGGCTGCTGTCAATTACCTCCATGTCCTCCACGTGCTTTAGCAGAGCTTCTAGGAGGATCTGTTCCATGATCTCCCCAGGTACAGATGTGAGGCTGACAGGTCAGTAGTTCCCAGGATTGTCTTTTCTACCCTTTTTAAAAATGGCCACAACGTTACCCTTCTTCCAGTCCAGGGCCTTCTCCTGATTGTTATGACTTTCCAAATATCATGGAAAGCGGCTTGGCAAGCACATCAGCCAGTTCCCTCAGGACTCTGTGATACATCTCATCATGTCCCATAGACTTATATATGTTCAGGTTCCTCAGGTGGTCATGAACCTGATCCTCCCTACAGTGGGAGGGGGTTACCACCTTAGTCACCATCTTGCTGTCCCATGACCCAGGACGGGCGAGGAGAGCGGTTAGTGGTGAAGACTGTGGCAAAAATTCCCATGACCCAGGAGGGGCGAGGAGAGCGGTTAGCAGTGAAGACTGTGGCAAAAATCTTGTTAGGTACCTCAGTCTTCTCCTCATCTGTTGATACGAGGTCACCATTCCCAGCCATCGGTGGGGGTATGTTCTCTTTGACCTTCCTCTTCTGGCTGACATACCTGTAGAAGCCCTCCTTGTTAGTCTTCTGTTCCCCTGCCTAGTTCAGCTCCAGCTGCACCTTGTCCCTCCTGACCTCATCCCTACACAACCAGCCAGCATCCCTATACACATCTCAGGTTCCATGTCCCTGCATGAACTGCCTGGGCAGTTCCCTCTTCTTCTTTAGTTTAACCAGCAGGTCTCAACTTAGCCCTCATAGTCTCTTCCCTTTCCTGTCTGATTTCCTGCATCTGGGGATTGAGCACTCCTGTGCTTTACAGAAAGCATCCTTAAATATTTGCCAGCTCTGTTCCACTCCCTTGTTCCTAAGGACTATGTCCCAGGGGGGTCCTACCGAGTAATTCCCTGAAAAATTGGAAGTCTACTTTTCTGAAATTTAGGGTCCTGACTATACTCCTCACCTGTCCCATTAAAAAGAACATCATAATGTAAATGTAGCATAATTTGCTGTACTACATTGGACATCCCCTCACTACTGCGTGGTTGTTTGGTGTGTTCTCCACCTTGAATACATGCATATGCAAGGAATTATTCGGTTCTAAAGGTATTTTGTGATTATGCTGCAGAAATCTTTGTTCAATACATAAGGAAGTGAACAAGAAGAATAGGGAACCAAGTGTTCCTGCAAGGGAGAGGCATGCAGGTACATATTTTCTCACAAGTGTGCCTGTGAGGGAAAGATAAACACAGATAAAGATGGAGCAAAAGAGTTGCATGTTGTGCAGTAACAACGGGGACATGGTGAAAGAGGTCCAGTTCTTTATTTACCTTACTGATATACAAGTACTTTCAGGGAGGTAATCTAATCTAATCTAATCCTAATCTAATCTAATCTAATCTAATCTAATCTAATGCTTTATCCGCACTAGAAAAAGCATGCATGAAACAGCCTTTTATGGGCTAGATGTCATGTCCTGTACAGTTATTTTCTCATTAGCCTTGTCTCTTTCCTCGGTTAAGAATTGTTCCCTACTCTGCCATAAAACTATTTCATCTGAATCCGTTCATATCCAACAAAATGACTTCTACAAGCAGCAAAATAGTGTGCTTGAAATTCATTGTTTTTTCTGCCTGTCCTTAGAAATTAAGAACGACATCTGGAAAAGAATTTTGAAATGTTTAATGAATTAAGACTTTTGGTGAATTCTGAAGATGAATAAGCAGATGCTTAATTGTTGTTCATACAAATGTTGTAACATACAGGGTCCCACACAAAAAACCCGATGGCTAGGGGCATAGCTCAGAAATCAAAAGTAGGAAGGGAAAGACAAAAAGAGAGGGCTATAGAACATGTTCTAACCTGTCATAGTGAGACAAGACTGGACTCAATTTTGTCACTTAATATGTGTGGATGGGTGTTCAAATACAGGTGTTTTCTTATCCACAGTTGAAAAATGTGGGTGTGCAAGAGTGAGCAGCGAGTTAACATCAAGTTTCTTCTGAAACTGAAGAAATCTGTGATTGAAACTTTTCAGTCATTAACTGAGGCTTACCGTGAAGAGATCCCAAAGATCCAGTTGGTGTTCAAAGGAACTCATTTTTTGTCAGTAGAAGATTCTTTGTGCTGTATGTTTGATGTTTAGGTTGACATATCTGTTATATTCTCACTGACTAGAAAATCCTTACTACTGTATCTGAAACAACACTGAAATATTTTCATGAACTGTCATATGCATTCACAGGCTGAGCCACCACTGTACCATGAGAATCCTTCATTACAGAGTCGTAGAATCACTGAGGTTGACAGGGATCTCCTGAGATCTTCTGGTGCAAGCTTTGTGTTACAGAAGGGTCAGCTTGAGCAAGTCGCTGATCCTTCCAGGGTGCCTTTCTTTTTTCTAGAAACATTTAGTACAAATTCTTGGATATAAAATGGTTACTCCTTTGGGGTAGACAATTTTTTTTAACAGATTCCACCACAGAATTCATTTTTGCTAGTTTTCTGGCAGTTAAAATAATGACTTTGTAAATAGATTTCTCAGGCTGCTCCACAGAGATTTACGGAGACTACTCTGCATTGTGAAGTTTAAAGAATAAACCTACTACAGAGCAAAAACTAAGGGAGCAACATAAACTAGGAAAAGAGAAAAAGAAAAGAAACATGTAACAGTGCCCAGAGACAGTACAAATATTCCTACTTTAATGAGGAAAAAGCAGAACAAGGCATTACGAGGAGCTAAGAGCATCATTACTGGTGTTAGTCTCCCACTTTATCCTTAAGTTTTATCTGACCTGCTGCTCTACCTCCACACAGTATTTCTGGATGGAAACAATACTTAACAATGATGCAATCAATTGTCAGATCTCTAACAGAGATGTCTCTAGCAATTTTAAATTCAAGTAACCTGTCTTCAAAGTGGTCTAAGAAATCTCAATTTAATTCACTATGAATATTTTCTTCAGCTAAATTGAGCTATTTTCATTATTTGATTGTGTTTTGTATCTCTGGAGAAGGTCCACCAATCCTTTCCTGAATTAATGACAATGAAGACGCTTTGTAGGAATGCCGAGACCTGCTTAATTATTGCATGTTTAGCATGAGACATTCTTAAAGGACTTCTGGCACTTTGAATAAATTCTTGCTCATAATGGCATCTTCATGAATATAAATGTAGAAGCACTGCAGGGAACATTATCACAGCTTCAAATCAAGTTGATTTTTTGATGCTTTTTACCACAGTAATAACAAAATGCAGGTTTTTTGAAAATCGTTTCTGGGTCACTTTGATTTGAAGTTAAGAAAATTAATTCAAGATACCTTTTAAAATGTTTATTATTTCCATTTTTGTTATCATGGAACGTGACAAAAAGTAGTCTGACCTGTAAATATAGCAGACCTTCTGTTTTCATAAATAGAACTGATGATAATTAAGACTTTAGAAGTGTGTTACTGAGGACACATTCATATTTAAAATGTTAACACTGTAAAAACCATGTAGCACTCAGATTTCTTCAGCACTTATGTTTCTCAATTTTGTACCTACATGTTTTACATTAAATTGCAAACAGTGTCTCCTTTGTACTGGTCTGTACTTGGTGTGAAAGGGTAAAACCTGGAATGTAAACCTGGAAGGTGGAATATACCTTTACAGGCCAGACGATTACTGAAAAGGTCATTTGCGTACAGTTCATGCCATTTCCAGTTGTGCCTTGTCATTGTTATGTTCGTGTGGTATTTAATTCACCTCCTGTCAACAATTTTATATACCGGGACTGTCTTATCCTCCCCAAGTATTCAAGCATCCAGGGCTCTTACAAAGAAAAACAACCTGGTCATGCTTACCGTGATATCTACCATAGTTGGATTGTTGTTGCAAATAATATCCCCTCAACTTTTAGTTCACTGATTTGCATAGGTGTTTTGAAAGTGTGTTGTCCAGTAACAATGAGCAGAATCCATTGCTTGAGAAACATGTTTGTTCCTTACATGTTCACCGTGGTGTGATACAAAAGAGCATAACTACCCCTACATACATAAATTGCTAATATTTAATCCATAGAAATCTGCAAGTATTTATGAGGCCCTCATTCTGCTGGCATGAATTAAGTTAATTGCAAGCTGGGCTATCAAATTGAGACCATGTCAGGTGCTGCGTCACCAAGCTTAAGGACCCTGGGGAATAGTTCTGGTACAAAAATAACTGAATATTTACAAGAACTTTGATGTCTAAAATGGAATTACCCACTAAGTCAAAATGTCAGTGAGCAGAGAATACTGGGGAGAGGAAATGTAGAAATCTACATCCATATTCAATGCCTTTGGCTCTCATTCTTAATCTGTCACCTTAAATATGAGTTAATTTGTTTGAGAAATTGATTTATCAAAGTCATTGTAAAGCATACATTGCATCTTTTTTCATGAAAAATTTCTAATGATTACTGATTGTTAAGTCACTGCCAATAACACAGAAAATCAGCAGATATGAGTCCTATCTCTATCAGAACTGCGACTCAGCAGTTAATCCATCATGGTTCTATGTTTACTACACAGACTTTTTCTTAAAAAGCCAGAGCCAAATTTCATCTCTAGGAAACTTACCAGTCAAAAAAATGTCAAAATCACTGCCCCGTGTATGTCACTAAATATAGATCAAAGATTAGTAGTATATATATCTGCCAACACTTCAGATACATTCCTGCCTTTATTAGTCATTTGATCACCCCAGTAAATACTATGCTGATTAAAATAATCAAAGAATTGTGTTTTATTATGATTTAAAATGGACTGTCTTGTAAGACTGGATCATATATACAGGCATTTTAGACCTGCTGAAAATATCAGATTATTGCAAATCTAGTTTTCCTTTGATGTACAAGGACTAAAACCCAGTGTCTTAAAGGTATTGATGTCCTAGTTCCTCTCAAATTAAATAGAAATTAAGGAAACTAAGTATTTTGAATAACTGGGAATTTGTATGAGAGGATTTATTTTCCACAGTCATTATAACAGCTGATAAATGCCACTACTCCAGCCAGTTACTGTATTTTCCCTAAATAATTTTTTGTGACTTAGAAGATCACTAAAAGGTTAATATTCATGTGGGAGGGAAAGACATGTTTAAGAACAATTTTTTCAGTAAGAGTTTACTTAGCAATGCGTGTGATTAATACCTAAGCACAGAGCACAGAACTTGTTGTTATACTAATTTCAGTCACTAAGTCTTTTCACTATTTATTTCACTAAGTCTGTTTAACACGTATGTATTGCAGAAATTAATGACCAGGTTCCCACTGACTTAATAGGAATCTGAACGAACCTGCAAAGTGTGCTATACTGATTTTTATACCTATGCACCAAGTAGAACCTACACAGTATATATCTTCCAGCATTATAAATATTTTCTATTTTGTGCTAGAAGAAAGACAGGCTTTTCTCATTAAAAAAAAAATTATTCTTTTAACCTTGTTCTACTTTAGTTTGAAAATCCTGCATTTCTGTCAGCTCCTGTTCCTTTTATTTGTGTTCTGCTAGGTGGAAGCTACACAGGAATAAATAATTAGGGGACAACATCCACAGAAGAAAAAAGTTTGATTAACTTAACGTCAGGGTCATTTACAAAATGACGAAAAATCTCATGATTGATTTTTCTAGCAAGTAGTGTGCTGGAATTCTGAACTTCTGAAGTTCAGAGTTCTGCTGGAATTCTACCCTTCTGAAGAAGGGTATTTAACAGCTGTCAGGTGAAAAGTCGGTATGTTTCTGCCTTAGAGGATGATGCAGAGAAAAGTGCCTTTCTGTAGACATTTGACACAGAATCTAACATAATATATCATTAGATAGTAAGGTGCTACTCCACTGATACAGGAGAAAAATCTGTAATTTTAATATATTTATTTCATTGCAAGTTTAGGTAGTTTTAATCATTGGATATAGTACCCTTTTGCTTGGGTAGTCATCTTCCAATCTCTGTACATACATTCGTAAACATTAGAAAACAGTAAAAACACTGTCAGATGAATACTGCAATATTAAGCTGTTTTGGCTGCATTTAAGCTGTGTTTGACTAAGAACAGAAGGTGTTCATCCAGTACTCAGGTCTGCTTGTACGTAGCAGATGGAGGAAGAGCAACTTGGTCTACAGCAGAGAAAGTGGCATGTTAGAAACTGACCGTGGAAAGCATGTAACCTCAGCAGCTGTTTTAATTTCAGAGGCCTGGCCTGGATAGAGGATTCAGCAAGGTATGTTATGAGAACATAAACATACTTTAAAAAAATTGACGCAGAGAACAAACTTTTCCATTTAGAAGAAACAAACGGTTGCCTATTTCAGGTCAGAGCATTCAGCAAAACTCAAAAAATCTGGAATTGATTGTATGTTTTCCTGAATAGCAGCAGGATTAGTTGTTATGTCATCCCTGAGAAATGTTAAATACCATGACCCTAGTATGCTTTCACTCTAGCTGCCTCTCTCTAGGGTAAGGTTCTTTCAGAATCATAAAATAGGTATTTCTCATGCCTTTGTACACTTAGAGCTGACTCAAGCTCTAAGTGTACAAACCTTTCTCTCTGAATGCCTGCTGCTTTGAACTTTGGAAAGTCATAATGGGAGTTAGTAGTGGGACCATTAGTCTTTTCTAGATAGGACTATGTGGGATGTATGGTGCTAAAAATATTGCCTTCCCCACAGATGTTTGAAAGAACTCCTGCCTCTAAGGAAAGTGTCTTATCAATGACTCTGAGAAGACTTTCTATGATGTGTTTAAACAGTTTAATTTTGCATGATATAATTAAATATTTATGAATATACTAGTGCTAAGGGCATTCATCTGTCCGGGTTTACTGTCATTTCTAGTTTTGAAAATATCTGGGCAATCTAAAGTTTAGGTGTCTAACCTAAGTGCTCATCTTCTACAAAACTCCTTTAAAAATACAGAAGAAAAGCAGAGATATGCTCAAAATGCCACTTAAAATTAGACTACTTTTCATTATCAACATATTCTTTCCAACATTAATAGAAACTATAAATTCTTGTCCCTCAAAATATGAATTTGCATGTGCATCTGATAGACAAATACAGAAAAATGTGGGATTTTTCTATTTCTCCTTGTAATTTGCAGTTGAGCCAATTCACAGCAGATACTCAGGTGGATGGTAAGTTTGCTAGGAATCATGCAAACTCATAAATAAGCAGGGTATTGTTTTTAAAGCCATTCTGTGTTGAAGTTTCTCTTCTTGCATTGAAGTCAGTGACACTTGACTGCAGCTAGAAGATTCTTTACTGAATTTAAGCAAACTGCAGTTCTACTGTCCAGCTTTCCTTCTGTAAGTGTGAATTTTGTATGCAATTATTAATCTCTCTGCAAACTGTATAGAATCTTAGATAGTAGATGAAGCTGAAGATGCCATGCAGCATCATACATATACATACAGTGTCCCGGTTTATCTCACCACCGCTCCTCATCAGAAGCTAAACATGGAACAGTTGTAGTCCCAGTTTCTCCCCTACAGGGAAAGGGAAAAGGGAAATGAGGGAGAGAGACTTATGGGTTAGAAACTAAAACAGCCTTAATGAAAGAGTAGCTATATAAAGAAAATGATAATTATTAATAAGTAATGGAATACTCCATTGATTGGTTTTGAGCCACCTGTCCTGCCTGCTCCTCCCTGCAGATACAAGTGCTTTTAACTCTTGGACTTATGGCATTCCACGAACACTAGGATGGCCCTTGTTTCTGTAGGAATGAGCATAAGTAATGGCAAACCTTTCATCCTGTTACTTAGTGATAACAATAAACATTGTGTTATCACCACTAGAGGCACACTGTCTGAAAAACATATTCTTAATAAACTTACTCAGAAGAGGTTTGTTTAGTTGAATAGTTAGAGAATTGGTTCTCAAACCAGAACATGAGCTTCTTGTGTTTTGCTTGGTTTCTTGTGTTTTTTTTTTTTAATGTAGCCTAATAAGAAATATCTTTTAAATCCCCCACGTGCATTAAAGCTCTCATTTTCAGCCCAAGAAAAACTGAAATTTGAGAGTTCTGTACAAAATCGTAACTAAGTTGAGCTTTAAAGATACATTTATATGTAATATGTCAGTTTGCCCCTCTAAATATTGACTATTTCAGTTCATTTATCTCATCTTGTGCAGAAGAGAAAAATTTAAGCAAATTTGAAAACTGCCATTACTATTGTTGTTATTAGATATTAACAATAAGTAGCTCAGAACTTTTACAAATATAAATGCTATTCAGAAACCGTTATCAAGCAGGACCTATTGACAGAGTAAGCATATATGGAAACAAACACAGTATTACAGCACATACCGTTTTGAGTATAAAAACAGGACTCAAGCTGTAAATATCAATGATCAATTATGTGTGCATAGCTGTGCAGCAACTATAAAAGTTGTCCGTAGTCATAATATAATCAAAATTTGCCCTGATACGTCAAAACTAGTAATCATATGAATGTAACAGCTTCAAAATCAAGTATATTGAGTTGATATCACTGGTTTCCTTAGACGGTGCATCAGTATCATTTTGTTACCATTAAAAGGCAACAAACACCCAAAGTTTGAGTTTGGCCTAGGTATGCTGCCCTTGAGGTTATGTTGTAATTTAGATGCAGCATTCTATCAAAAATATATCAAAGGCAGAAATTGAACAGAAGAACAAGGTAGATCACATCCAAGGATGTTTGTTATCATGCTGTATCACTCAGTCATGGCATATTTCTCCTAAGCATCCTAATTTCCGTTCAATTTGGACAGAAGGTTGTATTTAATTTGTTGTTCTTGAACTTCCCCTGACTCGCACTAAATCAGTTTATTAGGTCTGCTTAAATGCCATTCTCATTTTATGGCAAATGCATTTTACCTGAAAGAAACTGTCTATGCCTCAACTTTTTACCACATTATTTAGGCCTCTCAAGGAATGACTAGGAATATTTCTTCTACATCAATAATGATGACAGATGCTCATGGCAAGTTTTTTATTGTTGTTTTGGTTTGGTTTTCCAAATTCCTGATGTTACTTGTTTGTATCCTAAAATAAATATAATTTGAGATATAAACTAAATTTTTTTATTTTAGCTCTGCTAAAGCAAATCTTTTCTTCTTGAGTTGCAATAGCATTTTGTGGGGAGTTATGGTTCAGATACCTGTTCTTTCTTGACAATTAGCCTACTTTTCCAAAGATTTTTTCTGAGACATGCTAACATTGTGATAGACAATAGCAAAACAACTTATTTCATACAATCCAGAAAAAATGGACTATCTAAATGTAAAGGTATGATTCATCAAACTACAGCTTCTACAATACATACAACTGTGCATCTTTCCTAAAGGTACCGCCAAAAGTAATACATTTTCTTCACCATGAACATTTGCTATTTTTTGCAGTGATGATCAGGCATTTTTCTATTTTGAACTAATGAAAAAGACCAATACAACAAGAATATTCTGCAATTATATTGATTTGCTGGTGGAACGCTAAATTTTGGCTATAAGGAAAACAAAATCCCCAAAGACTCTGTCAGATTTTGAAACAGAAAGTCTAAGTGAAACAAAATGTAAAAGGTAATTACAGCACAATAAATGTTGAGGTGGTATTTACAAACTAGACGAAACAAAGCCAGTGATTAAATTGCATCCCGTGGCCTGCAGGCAGTAAGATCTCAAGTTACTTGTTCAAGTTCATCCCCAGCTACTCTATGTCGTAGCAAATTGCTACTTTTAATACTCACAGGATTTCCCCATAATTGCTAGCGTTGTCTTGTTTTTAGCATAGAGCTCCATTTATTATCACAATGAAGTAGCAGAAAATGGTTGTGTCATTATTTATTATCCACTATTCATATAGAATCATAGAATCATAGAATCACCAGATTGGAAGAGACCCACTGGATCATCGAGTCCAACCATTCCTATCAAACAATAAACCATGTCCCTCAGCACCTCATCCACCCGTCCCTTAAACCCCTCCAGGGAAGGTGACTCAACCCCCTCCCTGGGCAGCCTGTTCCGGTGCCCAATGACCCTTTCCGTGAAAAATTTTTTCCTAATGTCCAGCCTGAACCTCCCCTGAATATTAAGATTCAAAATCCTTCCCCATAAAATAATTACACATTGGAAATTTAGAATAAAATCTTCACGTAATCACCCTTGATTTTCCTTTGTTAAGTACATTTAGAAGCCATAGAGGCATTCTTGTAGCTGCTCTAGGGTTAAGGTTCCTGGCAGTAACAGATGCTCAAATTACTTAAGAAAGATATACCACGTTCCTCTGGCTATAATGTTCGCTCAGCCAGAGAAGTGTGGTGTTATGTAGCACCATTGTACTTTCTGTCATCTACTGTTTAGTAGACTGTAGACTACAAGCAAACACACGTATATTTCACACATGTACAAATAGTGACTCTGAGAACAGGCATAGGATCGAATATGTCGTCATTAAAAAGGAACAGTAAGATCTGCAAGAAATTTGCAAGATAACAATCTCTGAAAGTGTGTTTTCCCTAAAGGCTTCTAAATTGTCTTCCCTTGGCTTTTTGTCTGAGATTAGCTGAGTTTCAGGGGAAGCAACCAGGTTTCAAAACATTTGAGTAGCACAGATTGTTCACAGATTAGCAGACTTATTATGTTAACTGCACAGCATAGCTGAGTTCCTACAATATTAATAATAAATATTTATGAGCTCTCTTTTGGACATATGGATTGTCTTGGAAAAATGTTCTGAATTAAAATATATTCACTCTATCAAAAAAATTATTTAAAAAATAACAGTTATAATTAGCATGATATCAAAATATCATTCTGAAGTTAAAACAATTCCTTTTCAAAAATGCTGTTGCACAATGTTCACAAAAAATTTCTAAAGGCTTCGTATCTACAAATATTTATAAAGCCAGCTGAACTGAATGATTACGTCTGGCTGACCCTAAGCAATCTATGTAAATAGCCTAATCTAGCCTAAATGCTAAGTCACAAGTCAATAGCAACTGAATTTTAGTCTGTGCCACCTGAGACACTAGAAAAATTGGATTTAAAAAATGATTTCATATGAACAAGACAGATCTATATTCATAGCAGGATCCAGTTTAGGGACAGAACTAAAATTGTGCCTTGAACAATGAAACAATAACAACAAAAAAAAAAACACTTAGCAAGTTATTTATCAAACCAAGATCTTGCCCATTGATTAAATTCAAGCGTTTCTAGGTTTGAGATCAACAGTGAAGGACTGTTTTACATAATATTCTTAAATTACTCAGTTTTGACAGCTGGGAGAGCACTGAAAGTGTAAATATGACATGGTAGAGGAAGTTTAAATGTCCGACATCTTTCAAAAAAATATACAGTGATATAAAAACTTCATGGAAATATCAACACTCCAGAATATCTGCACTGAAGGGAGACTCTCTTCCTAGAGTCTTTATGGTTGTGGGTTGTTTTATCTAATCCTGGGTCCTGCTGGCTATTTATTCCATCTTTCTATTCTGCAACGTTCCAATTTGCAAAGTGGAAATAATTACTTTTATATACTTCTGTTAAATGCCTTAGACATAAGAAAGTGCTAGAATTCTGCTGTCTTTTTCTCCTTAGGTGGCACAAGAATAGACACAGCTTTTATACTGCAAAACTTTATTGATAACACTCAAAAGTATTCTTTCAATAAATAGTATATCACAAAATTTATTATGAATATTTTAGTACAAGCAAAATTGCATTTCCCATCCCAACAGTCCTGAAAAATATCTACATAACTATCCATTTTGGATAAGTATTATATAGTCATTTATTACATATTTGAGTCTCTAGGCTTTTTAAATAAGCAAGTTAATTTTTTCCTCTATGTATAGCACAATTATATCCTGTGGTATCTATAAGAACTGTGACTACTTTCCTTCAAAAGCTGTCATTTTGCCCTTCAGATTTTTTTTCTTAAAAAAGCAAACATTGGTGGAGAAATTCATGTATTTGTGAAAAGTGCAGCGTTATATGATTAAAAAATTACTGTACTGTTATAGTCTCGGTTTTTCAGTGCCTGTCTGTATTTAGTAGAGATGAATGTCCAAGTGTGGGTTTTTTTGAGGTGTCACTGTCTCTTAAATGACAGTATGCAGAATACTTACCAACGATGAGGGAAGACCTAATATGTCCTGTAATATTTTTTTTAAATCGTCATACTTCAATCCTAAACTGTGGAGTAGTCTAGATTTGGAATCTACAGAAGTCATTCTGCCCACTGACTTGCCATAAAATACTGGAGAGTTAGTTTACCTCATTTTATGAGTTCAGATTAACTGGCTAGTAACATTTCATTTCAGTAAAAGTTCTGAAAAAGTATCTGCTGCTGTCACTTCTCAGAGAAGACTGGATTTTCTGGTGTTACATTTATAAATAAATTTGTTTCAGAGTGCTTATCTGGAGCTTTGAGCAACATATATAATAGTTTTGAAAGTACATTTTCCACCTTCAGGTTTATCCTTCTTGTGGTCTTTTGTGCAATAGGCTTAGGTATGAAAAGTCCAGACTTAACTTTTAAAATTATTCACAAGAAGGGCTTGAATTTGCAGTTCATGCATAAAAGTATGCGTGGCCTAATTAATGGCCTGCTGTTTTATTCTAACTAAATATGCTGTCTGGACAAACCAATATTTCTGTCAGGCTTATTTAAATAAATAAGCAAACTGAGTTTTTGCAATTTAGAAATATTTGTTAAAAAAAAGTTTGAAGTTATTTAAGTATATTTATAACAAGAATTTCCCATTCCTTTGTTGAAGTTCACATGTGTTCTAGCTTGACAAAGTACATGCACATACACACATATTTTTTCAATTCATCCACTGATAAAAATTTTGTGATATCATGGAACTGATGATTTCACTGTTGTCTGCTAATTTTCATCCAATTTTCCTGGTTAGAATTACTGGTTTACACTCAGGAGGTTTGCAATACACATCATGGAAATGCAGAAAGCATATTCGCAGTCATTATACCTTTCATTTGCAACAGCTTGAAGGATTAGCCACCAGTGATACAAGGACATAGGGATGCAGAAGGATAACAACATTCATAAGTAAATGCACATGACCACTGGATAACAACAGCTTGCATTTCATTAAAGAAACTTAATGGGATGTATCAAGAGACAATGAGTAATGCATGGCAGCAAATTTCATTAGGATTCATACACAATACTGAGTGAAAAGTAGAGCTGATTTCCTGAAAAGAAATTAAATTAATGTGAATGACTTTATGTATTGGGCTGCAGTTTCCAAGCAAATCACTCTCTCTGCATTTTCTTTTCACACTATTCCTCACTGTAAGAACAGAAATAAAAAACTCACCCACTTTGAAAGCCTTCTCTTTATTCTAAGATCTCCTGTAACTTCCTTGTAATGTTTTAGTCCTACCTTCTTAGCTACAAACTGACAGAACATTCTGTTGTAGAGCAAAGCCCAGACAACCTTCTTGTGAGGTAATATGACTGAAAGCCATTTGCTTTTACTGATATGTGTTCCAAAGTAATGATCACATTAACAATCAGCAAGATATGTTATTTGTGTGACATGGATGAATATTGCTCTATTTTCACTGCTGCTACTCAATATGACAAATGCCTATTTCAGCCTGAAAGGGAAAGGTGTTTTACACTAAGTGCTCTAGTGTAGTGTGATTATTTCCATTGTGTGGTTTTGTTTTGCAAGGTTCTTTGCCACCTGCTCCTTCCTGAAAAATGGGATTCATCTCCTATTTTTACCAGGTCTGTCTATGGTAGGATATTTTACAAAATAATATCATCAGGTTCAATGTCTTGCAGTATATGAATTGTATCATGCGGATTTGGTGTTTGGGTTTTTTTTAGTTGCTGGGGTTTTTTTTGCTGTGTTTTTTTATTCAGGCCTTTTCCTGGAGTAATTTTCTTCAGATTGTAAAATGATCAATACATTTGGTGATAAATCCACACACTCAGAAATAGCATTCTGTTAATTTTGAGCAGAGAATATTTAGAAAGAATAAGACTGTCATACAAAAGGAAAGTTTTCCATGCAGCACTGAGAATGACTCTAAAATGTGGGACTTAAATAGGAAAAATGGAAAACTTTCATGTTTTAAAAGCTGAATGTTTGAAATTTTTTTTTCATAAGGTGATGCACAGACATTTTAAGTACCACAACATCCAACATCTACTTATAAAAATAAACACAATGAACATAAGTCCCTATAATTCTTAACAAATTATGACATATGGATGAGGAGTGATCATATAATTTGTATTGTCCTCATCCTGTATAGACATTGATGAGTACCTACATAAGCTGCTTTTCCCTCTCTTAGCCCAAAGGTGTTTGTTCTTCAGTCAGGCAAGTAATTTTCTCTTACAGGACAGCACCAATGAAAAGTATGGTGAAAGGTCACCTTGAAATCAGTTTTGTCTTCTTAGGTCTTGAAATTGCACTCAACACCCATATACAACCTGGACTACTTCCACCTACTAGTTTAACAGAGTCAGTAGAATTCTCCTTGTTCTTTCCTTCTTCCTTCCATTTTGCTTTAGCAGGGCACAAGTACAACCTATAAGGGCTGAGACAGCCACTTTAGTAACCAGCCATCTATTTAGTATCAGGTGTTATTCCTTTCCCTTTATGCAGAGCAATTCCTAAACAGTTTTGAAATCCTTAATTGAACTGACTTGCACTTTGAAATAAAAGAGGCATCCAAAGACAGTTGTAAGCATAAAATATATCTGATGATGTCTTAGACAATTCTTCTGCAGCACTCATGCTTAAGTCTGAATCAATTACTCTTCAGACTGTGATCTTGCAAATGAGGTTTATCTCTGAACCGACTTAAACACCTATTATTTGTAAAGAGCTATTTATTGAACTTGGTTTTGAGGTGAGGGTAAGAGGAGGTTATATTAAAGCAAACCTTCAACTACATCAACAATATACATTTCCAAATTTTTAATAGAATTCTGTCTGTCATTATGCTAGAGTATAGATATACTGGCTAAAGCAGTAAGATGAAATACAGTTATCAGAAGCTATATAAGTTTATTTTTATCAAGCATTCTGGCTTTCAGTGTTTTGACATTTAAAACTTTAAGATTAGAACTGTCAGTCGCGTTAATCATTTTGGAAGTAGATAGTGCTGCCACACAAGGATTTTAGGGATAATTCCTAGTTCTTCGTATTTTAAAATGGATTGCTGATTCTTTTGATAAATTTGAAGGCCTGTTTGTTTCTACTCCAAATCCAGAAAAGGCATGTTTTAGAATAGATAACAGAAAAAAACAACATCAGCAAAAAAGCCTGACTTCAGCAGTCATCATCTATCACTTCTGTCTCAGCTGTCATTTGTACCAGATATCATGGTTCATTTTTCATACACTATTGTTAATTTATTTACATCACAGGAACATTCAAGCATGTTGGCCTAGGTATAAATGTACAGGAGAACACAGTCCCTCTCTTCTGTACTCTTAAAAAACAACATATCCCACATGAGCAACGACGACAAAAGTAACAGTAAAACCAATAAAGATAAAACGAGATAAATAAGCAAGATCAAACATCACTATGGTTAGCCAGCTTCACTGCACACCTCTACTAATAATTGTCTTAGTCCCCTTCTTACCATTTCTATGCTGAACCTCTGTACACTCTGCATTCTAAGCCACTTCTTATTTTAGTTGATAAACTACTGGAGAACCAATATCTTAAAGTATATGTCCTAATAATCTGTCTTCTGCATAAAATTTCTTTGCATTTTCTTTTCAGTACCCTTTGCTCTTGTCAATCATTTTTGACAGCCTGTTGCTTTTCTTTATCATTCCTGTGTAAAGAACAAATGAATGTTGGTTTTTTTTGCTGTATATTAACTTAAATTGTTCCTACTATTATGTTACTTTTTAAATTAGCTTTCATCCTGAGCTATGATACCATGGCATACTGCTGAGGCTGTAGTTTTCAGAATTTCTCTGCCTGCCTCTGGAGGACATTTTGTCACCCAAATGAACCTCATAAATCTTTGACTCAAATAATAGTCCTTTGTAATGTCAGGTAATACTGTCATCTGAAAAAGAAAAAGAAAAAGAAAAAGAAAAAGAAAAAGAAAAAGAAAAAGAAAAAGAAAAAGAAAAAGAAAAAGAAAAAGAAAAAGAAAAAGAAAAAGAAAAAGAAAAAGAAAAAGAAAAAAACAAACAAGAAAATCTATGGGACAGTTGAAATTTCACATCTTCTCTTATAGGCGTGATAGAAAGTCAGTTTATTATTTTTTTTAATATATCTTTGATATAGTAACAAAGATACTATTTCATCCTATAAAATACATCCTTCTCAAAAAGCAAGTATCTTGCTGATTTGTTTAGCTCTCAGTTTTACCAAACTAACATTAAGTTCCAAACCTAACAGCACAGTAAAAAAAAATAGAAGGGAAAACTAATATGACCAAGCAGAGCTGCTCAAAACTTCAATAACACTTGGAGGCAAATTAAAAACACTGAGTGGCATTTGATTAGATGTATTTCAGTGGAATGAAATTTTGCATACTGAGCTTCTCCTGGTTTATTATTTTTGCGAGTGTTTGTGTGTCAAAAATTCCTGCTATCATCTCCAATGTCATTATTTGATCAAAAAGCTAAGACTGAGAATTATCCCAAATCACTGAGATTTACCTTAAGCCTACATCTACTTACATTCAATTATTAAAAAATCTTAATGAGATTGCTTGGGCAAAATAAGCCTGATGCTGAACATATTGCAAAAGTTCACTCATTATTTTATAGCTTATTTTTGCTGTGTTTCCTGTTTTGTCTTTCACTGCAGCTGTACAACACTCACAAAGACTGTGAACTAAGATGTATTTAACTATCAAAAGCACTTGAGTGAACAGGGCATTAACAAATTTTAAGATTCATTTATACTATATTAGGGATGCAAAACCTTAGAAAATAGCTATTTTGACACCTCTTTAACAGTAAGAAGTTATTAAGTATTCTTTACTGTTTTGCCAAGTACTTATTGTCAATGATTAAGTACCTAATAATTGCTAATGCTGTAATATTCCTTACAAATGTCTCAAGTTATATATCAATGTAATTACTGAGTGGTTTTTGTTTTATTGATTTCACATTTTTCATGATTTCTAATAGTATTATTAGCAAGAACTTTACACTTGAAAATTCTAGTTTACCATTTGACCTGTTCAGTCATTTGGCACAGCTAAACCCCGTCATTAAACCAAACAGCCAATTCCAATCATACACTCACTGCCTTGCTGGCAAAGGAATTGTTACCTGTCATGACTGCAAAGAGCTTAGTTGGTATGAAATACACCAGCAAATCACTGCAGGTTCTGCACATATACTTCAAAGTCCATCAAGCCTGCCTTATTCAGGAAAAGGGAAACCCTTATCTCTAGATGAATCTACGCTACCCTTAGAACAAGTGATTGATGTGCTTATTTAAAGTTTTTCAGGCTCTGAGAGAATTGCATTCGTGTAACCTGCAATATTAACTAAGCATTTAATTATGACACCAAAGCCCTAAGAACCTGAGCAGATGGCCTTTAATTAGAACATTCAGCTAAAATCTACATTCATGAAATACAGCATTGTCAGTTCACTGAATACGTGTAAAACAGGTCTCTGCTTACCTTGCAAGTTAAAGCCATCTAGATTTTTCTTGTTCTAATATTTCATATTATATAGAAGATATCATATAGAAGATATAATATTATATAGAAGATATAATATAATATTTCATATTATATAGAAGAGCAACAAAGCTGGTGAGCTGGCTGGAGAGCAGGTCTTACGAGGAGCGGCTGAGAGAGCTGGGGGTGTTTAGCCTGGAGAAGAGGGGGCTGAGGGGAGACCTCATTGCTCTCTACAACTACCTGAAAGGAGGTTGTAGAGAGGAGGGAGCTGGGCTCTTCTCCCAAGTGACAGGGGACAGGACAAGAGGGAATGGCCTCAAGCTCCACCAAGGGAGATTTAGGCTGGAGATTAGGAAAAAAATTTTCACAGAAAGGGTCATTGGGCACCGGAACAGGCTGCCCAGGGAGGGGGTTGAGTCACCTTCCCTGGAGGTGTTTAAGGGACGGGTGGACGAGGTGCTGAGGGACATGGTTTAGTGATTGATAGGAATGGTTGGACTCGATGATCCGGTGGGTCCCTTCCAACCTGGTTATTCTATGATTCTATGATTCTACATAAGACTATCCACCAGGAAACCGAGGGTAATAATCCACTGGCTTTACCAGGGAAGAAATCTTTCTTATGAAGCCTTTCATAGAGGCCCCAGACAGGCAGCGGACCTCCCTGTGGAGCAGGTCCAGTCTGCAGATAGATCCCTCTTTTCCCTTCAGAAGGGAATCCACCAAGACAATCATTCTTCCCTTCTTCTTCTCAGAAGTTGTTTTGATGGTCAGTTGAGGATGGCTCAACCTAGGGAACGTTTCTAGGCTGTGGGAGCCACCCTCCTCTGTGGAGTTTGATTCCACTTGCAGTGCTTTGTATCTATTCCTCAAGGGAACCCAGGAGTTTGTTGTCGGAATAGGGACAACGTGCTTGTTGCACTGGGCTATGTGTGTTGCACCGGACAATGTGCATCTAACAACCATAACACTGCTGGTGTCTCTTTTGTTTTGTAAGACAAGATTCTGGCTTAAGTTTATTTATAAGGGCTGTTGTAACATACTGAAAAAATATCGAAGAGGTTCTACAACTGCAGCTGCAGTGCTCTTCCATGATTTAATCGGAAAAAGAACTTCATACCCTTTTTCCATCCTCTTAAAAACTGCTAGTAAGTTTCTCACACAAAATACTTTTCATTTGAAATTGCTCATTGTTGAGGTGAGAGCTATACATGGTAGCCGAAATTACTTTCTTAGAAAAAATGTGAGAAAGGCAATTTTTTTCTGAGTTTTATAGGTAGCAAAGAGAAATCTCGACCAAAGGCACTTCTGCCTGGTCTAAAATATTGAAACACATGAAACGCCATTTTGCCTTTGACAGTAAATAGTGTAAGGATAAGTGCAAATGTTGTTAAATTCTGTATTGCCTTAAGAAGAAAATGATAAACTTCTTGCCTGTGTCCATCCTTAACAAAATCTCTGAGACTATTTGCTTAAAATTTTGCTTCCTTTGAAGCTTTAATTCAGATAAAAGGTTGAGCAATAAATAAAAGAAGATGGCCCTGAAGTTCAAGAAAATATTTACATTCACATTTTCCATTGATGTGCTGCTGAGGTCTGATTTTCATTTACAGTAAATATTTTTAACATCGTCTTAACAAACATGGAAATGATGGAAATGTCTAATTTACCATCCCATGGCAAAGGCAGCAAGATTTGGAGTATGTCTAACAAATATCTGTCTATCCTAGTGAAAGAAATTCTACCAAGATTCATTAGCTTCCTAGTACAGGTTGTATTCTTTGTTCTCTTTGAAACTCAATTCCTTACCTGGAGTAAAACTTCTCTAGCTCAAAGCACTATTACAAAATTATATGTGATGAGGTAAAAAAACTAATAGTATCTTTACAGGGACAATTTGTGACAGTGACCATACAGACCAACCGTGAACCATAAATTGGTAATCCTTTGCTGTAAGGAAGTTTCTGCTTAATTTCTCATGCTGTATGGAATATGGATGCTTTTTAGTACCGGATACAATAATCTCGTTTGTCGCCTTGCTCCACAGAATAGTCTCGCATGCAGTTGTGCATAGAAAAATACAATATGTAGAGAAGGATGTGAAGTCTTTCAGTCTGAGCCTTCTAGTCTGGTATTTTTCCACAGGAATTGCACTCATCCATTGCATGTTGAGTGTTCTGTGCAGTGGAAAAAAAGAAGTTGGTAAATATGACTTCATTAGACATGAAACACTCCATCTTTAATTTGACAAGGGCTACTGCTCTAGGTCTTTCAGAAGAATATGAATTTCACTAAATGTGATTCTCACAGCTCAGTCACATGGTGGGGATAGGATACAGATATTTCAAGGTGACTTATTTTGTTTTAAAAGAATTTATAAGAAGAAACAGAAACCTTTGGGTTGTCATTGTTTCTGATGAACAAATTGGATGAGCTATAGTATTAAGTCTTTGGCTAAGTGCTGTAGGAAAAAGATTTTTCTGATTTCTTGGGATTTAAAAGGAAAGCAAAAGCTAATTTCTTTTTTGTAGATAAAAATGAATAACTTTTGAACTGTAATCTTTTTAAACTTCAGGGTACAGCAATTATTTTTTTAAACAGAGTGGTTGCAAAATCAAAGACAAAAAGACAGTATCAAAGTACAAATTTAAAAGTTTTAATCTGTTTTTTTTTCCCTAGCAAATTTAGGAAAGCATTTTAATAATACCAAAGGAATATCTTTACTAGTTGAGAGAGAGATTTCCCTACATAATTAATTCTGTCAAAGGTATTTCAACAACCTCTGGCTGAATCTGCATCTGGGCTCTCTCTCATTTACATAGGTTATATTCAATAATGTTATTCACAAAAAAAAGGAAACTTTTTTTTGTAATAATATTATTACTTTTCCTTTTCCAGATGATTGTAAATTCAGTCTTTATTTTCCCCTCAGTTAACTTACAGTACTCCATTTTTATGATGCCCGTTTTTCTGCAAATTTTAGAGAAATACTGTTACAGTTATGTAACATAATATTACACCAGTTACCCATCTCTCCTACAGGAGCATGTAAAAGTAATTTTAATTTTCCCATGACATGACTTAAAAGAACAGGTCCATTTGATGTTGTTTTTTGGTTGGCTGGTTGGTTTTGATATGGAATAGTTTGACAAGTGGAAATTTAATGTAATACTTTTCTCAATCTTCTGCCATATGCTTTCACTTTGAGTTCGTTAGTTCTTTTAGCATGCATTTCAAGTAATTTCTTTCACTTTCTTTGTGTCAAAAAACCTATATGAGCATTCAGAAAAGATGCTGAGCATTCAGTTTTAGCACGTATAATCAGTTCCTGCTCATATTAGCCCTTTCCATTAACTATACCAACTTATTTCCAGTAACTTAACCATTTATTTATCCTTGTGAAAATATTAAAATTATAATTCTTAGTACTTTCCAAGATTTGACTGCCATGTCTGTGAATGTTGATCATACTCAAGTTGAAATATTCTATAAGCACCCAGGAGAAGTCTCACAAAAATCGCTAGCACTTTTTCTTGTGGAAGACTTCAACTTACCAGATGCCTGCAGGAAATACAACACAGCAGGGAGGAAACTGTCCAGGAGATTTCTCAGCTGTGTGGTAGATAACTTACTGACACAGCTGGTGAGGAAGCCAACTAGAGAAGGTACCTTACTGTATCAGTTCCTCGTGAACAGAGGAGGATTTCTGGGAGATGTGATGGCTGAAGGTTCCCTTGGGCATAGCAATCATGAAAACATAGTGTTTTCGATTGTCAGAGGATTGAGGAGCAGGGGTCAGCAGAACTGCCACCTTGGACTTCCACAGAGAAGACTTTGGCCTGCTTAGGACACTGATAAAACCCTCTGGAAGGTGGACTTGAAGGGCAAAGGAGTGCAGGAATGATGAACAGAGAATTTTGGCTGAAGCTCAGGAAAAAAAAGGAGGGTTTATGGCCTTTTGAAGAAGGGGCAGACAGATCAGGAAGGTTATAAAGGTATTATGAGTTTATACAGGGAGAAAACCAGAAGGGCCAAAGCCCAACTAGGACTTAATCTCACTACTGCCACAAGAGACAATTAAAAATGTTTTTATAAATACATCAGCAGGAAAAGAAAGGCAGAAACATAGTGACATATGATGTAGAAAAGGCTGAAGTACTTAATAACTTCTTCACTTCAGTCTTTAATAGTAAGACCAGTTGTTCTTTAGGTCCTCAGCTTCCTGCACTGGAAGACAGGGACAGGAAGCAGAATGAAGCCTCCATAACCCACGGTAAAATAGTTAGTTATCTGCTACACTCCATATAAATACGCAAGTGTATGGGGCTGGATGAAATTCACCTAAGGGTACTGAAGAAACTGATGGAAGTGTTCAACAAGTCACTTTCAGTCATGTATCAGCAGCCTTGGTTAACTGGGAAGATGCCACTTGACTGGAGATTAGCAAATGCGACACCCATCTACAAGAGCAGCTGGAAGGAGGATCTGGGGACCTACAAGCCTTTCAGTCTAACATCAGTGCCAGGGAAGAATATGGAGATCATTTTAAATGTCATCACGTTGCAGGTTCACGGCTACAAGCTGATCAGGCCCAACAAGTACAGGTTCATGAACGGCAGGTCCTGCTCAACTAATCTGATCTCCTTTGATGACAAGGTGATCCACTTTGTGGATGAGGGACAGGCTGTGGATCTTTTCTACCTAGTAAAGCCTCAACACTGTTTCTCATGGCATTCTCCTGGGGAAACTGGCTGTTCACGGTTTGGATGAGTGTACATTTTGCTGGATAGAAAACTGTCTGGATGGCTAGACCCAGAGAGTTATAGTAACTGGAGTTAAATCCAGTTGGCAACTGGTCACAGGTAACGTGAGAGCCTCCGGGCTCAGGACTGGGGCCAGTTCTTTTTAATACCTTTATCAATGATCTGGATGGGGACATTGCATGCTCCCTCAGTAAGTTTATAGATGACACCAAGTAGGGCAGGCATATTGATCTGCTTGATGGAAGGAAGGCTCTGCAGAGGGATCTGAACAGTCTGAATCAGTGGGCTGAGGCCATTTGTATGAGATTCAATGAAGTTAATTGTTGACACCTGCACTTGGGTGAGAACAAACCCATGTAGCCCTATAGACCTGGGGAAGAATGTCTGGAAAGCTGCCCAGCAGAAAAGGACCTGGGGAGTTTGTGAAAAACTGGGTGAATATGAGCCAGCAGCATGCTCAGGTGACCAACAAGACCAGTAGCATCCTGGCCTGTATCAGAAGTCCTGTGGCCAGCAAGACTAGGGAAATGATCATCCCACTGTACCGTAAAAGAAGCAAGACCTACTTTGATCAGTACTGGCTCACAAGCCATAAATTGCACTTGGCATTCAACTGAAACCGATGGAACACAGTACATACAGAATTGCCACAGAGGCATTTTCCTGAAGAAGCTTTATAGCCAGAAACTGTAGTTAGAGATGATTTCCAAAGGAAGGTAATCCCTCCTTTGACTACTAAATTCAAGCTGCAGTTGTGCTGCTGCTTATTGTATTATCTGTTACTGCCACTTTAGGCTACTTTTAGAACATGCTTGACTTCAGTCCATGCATATTTGTTCTGACCCAGGAAAAACATTGTATGTTCAGCTTATATTAACTTCACTGATTCCGATAATCTCTGTAGAAGCAGAGCAAGTTTTCTTACATCCTATGCCGACAACAATTAATCCTAACTGAGCCTTACAGACAGTTTTGTTTTCATGTCTGTTCTAATAGAATATTGTCAAATACATTGCAAACACATTTGCAGACAACATTCTGTTTCATTTATTGGCAACATTTAGGTACTGACATTAAGTTCTCATGAAGACAAAACAGAACATTGAATGTAGTGTCTACATGTTATACAGGAATCCTGACTTGACTGTTATCTTACTGGGCACAAGACTTCTATTTCCTCTGGAATACTATTGTCCATTGTCCCCTCAAAACTCTACAAATTAGCCGGACTCCAGAAAATGAGCGATAAAATAAAATGTCATTCTATTCAGCACCACTTTGTTTAGCAGAATTAGCCTTCTAATGGGTTAATTCCTTACTTAAACTTTGCCAGTTCTGCTAAATATTTAGTCCTTAAGTCATATTGTAGGTTACTAGAGATGATTTAGGAGATAGCTTAACTTACATTGCACATTAAATTTGCAAAGAAATGTAAATGTTTCATTTTATGCTGTAGTAAATGTGCATAAGTAATGTGTTCTTCCTATGTAAAAACCAAACTAAATGAATAATTTAGTTCTGAACTATGGAGATCTCTATTAGAAATTAGTGAGCAAGTATTTGAAAGTAAGTGGGATGTATTTAAACAGCAATTGTATTTAGAAATACAGAAAAATTATTTCCACTATCCTGCAATTGATGATTTAATAGCTATATGGGCTCTTTATTGAAGGCCAGTCTGTGACCTGCACCAGTCCTAAATACAGAATAGGAAAAGGGAATTCTGCTGCTGCCAGAATTTAATGATGAGTCTCCAGAGGATAAACCTCAATTGTCAGGACATCTAATCTACACCAAAGATCCAATGAAGTATTCCCCAAAACACCATTTTTCCTTCTGTTTTTACTGTAAGCAAGCATGCAGAAGACAGCTAAGGACAGATTTTGGAGGGAGGATAATCTAGTGGGTAGGAGAACCGTGTAGCAAGGGAAAGGCATTGACACTATTACCATATCATCTTTGGGCAGAGTGGGTTTGCTTTTCTCCTCTGCATTTTATTGCTAGAATAGGCATTAAATCCATATACATTTAGCTGCAGTCCCCATTTCCATTTACATTTGCTCTTTCAGTTGAAAGTCAATCCGTTCACAGTAGGACTCCCAGTATGGGAGTGGACCTAATTCTTAACTGAATATTCTTATTTGCTTGTTTGATTGTCTGAAACGAAGAAATTCCTTTTGTCACATGTGGTCCAATTAGGCAGTCTTTATGGAGCAGTTTCTGCAGGTACGCATGTTTGGCTTTATTAAAAATAAGTTACAAAATAAAGACCTTACACTATAGAGCATCAGCACGTGACTTAATAATTACTCTGTAAGCAGGCAAACTGGCAGTTAAGTAACACAAGTTGATTACGATACTCTTGCACCTAGCAGGGAATTTTATTGTAAAATAAAGCAAGCGGGTATTCATTTCCATTTCCTCATTATCAGGCACTTCATCAGCTCAGATACTGGATGCTGAGGCATAACTAAACATAATAAAGCATGATTCCTTCAATCCTTCTTCAGCACTGGCCCTTGTGGGGAGGGAAGGGAAGGGAAGGGAAGGGAAGGGAAGGGAAGGGAAGGGAAGGGAAGGGAAGGGAAGGGAAGGGAAGGGAAGGGAAGGGAAGGGAAGGGAAGGGAAGGGAAGGGAAGGGAAGGGAAGGGAAGGGAAGGGAAGGGAAGGGAAGGGAAGGGAAGGGAAGGGAAGGGAAGGGAAGGGAAGGGAAGGGAAGGGAAGGGAAGGGAAGGGAAGGGAAGGGAAGGGAAGGGAAGGGAAGGGAAGGGAAGGGAAGGGAAGGGAAGGGAAGGGAAGGGAAGGGAAGGGAAGGGAAGGGAAGGGAAGGGAAGGGAAGGGAAGGGAAGGGAAGGGAAGGGAAGGGAAGGGAAGGGAAGGGAAGGGAAGGGAAGGGAAGGGAAGGGAAGGGAAGGGAAGGGAAGGGAAGGGAAGGGAAGGGAAGGGAAGGGAAGGGAAGGGAAGGGAAGGGAAGGGAAGGGAAGGGAAGGGAAGGGAAGGGAAGGGAAGGGAAGGGAAGGGAAGGGAAGGGAAGGGAAGGGAAGGGAAGGGAAGGGAAGGGAAGGGAAGGGAAGGGAAGGGAAGGGAAGGGAAGGGAAGGGAAGGGAAGGGAAGGGAAGGGAAGGGAAGGGAAGGGAAGGGAAGGGAAGGGAAGGGAAGGGAAGGGAAGGGAAGGGAAGGGAAGGGAAGGGAAGGGAAGGGAAGGGAAGGGAAGGGAAGGGAAAACCCCAAACCACTGTTTTCCAGACACTTCTCCTTTGTTTTAATTTTTTGGTTGTAAAACTCTAACAAATTGATAATAAACAATATGCAGAACAAATTTTGGTTTGTGTTTCATTCCCACAACTTGAATATCTAGTTTGCTACTAAGCTACAAAACCATAACTAGGAGGAAAAAGAATATGACTTGTGTTTGTCAATATATATTTTTGGAATTTCCCAGATCCCATAAACAACATTAACTAGACTTTCTTATGAGTTTTCTTCCTCCTTGGTCTTATGAGATAACATTTGTCACACAGTTCACTGGTTGCTGCAGTAAATATTCATTTTATTCTCCTCACAAGTCACCACCTGACCTGCATTTTTTCGTTGAAAATAGCTAATTGTGAGTTATACTACAAATAATCAGAATGGTGACTAGGCAGCATTGTTCTGAACATTCACTTCATAAAGTTGTTTTTGTTTTATAACTGATTTCTGTTATATATAACAAGTAGTCTTACCAACAATGAAAAGTCTGTTGGAGTAGGAAGTCACCTCAAGACTTTATAATCATTTACAGTGACAAATTTTAAGTATCATGTCCTGAAGTATAATGATTTTAATAGCTAGCTGCAAAAAGCAATAGGAACTAGATCCTTCAGAAGGCATTTCCTACTCTCTCAAAGATAATAACAGGGAGAAAGAGATAAGTATTGAAAAAATCCTTATCCTTACCCCCATTCCTGCCTTCATGGGGATCTTTGTATTAGCACAGTTACTTGTCTCAGCAGAAGTAATATTTTAACAGATAGGAAACATACAAGATTGCTAAGATGAGCCATTAAGAAGTTACTCAGACGATAAAAGTCCGTTAGTGCCTGAAAGAAGAGGTAAACTAATGTTCCATTTAAAAAAAAAACCAAAAAAAAAACCCAAAAAAACACCCCAAAAGCAAAAAACAGAGTTCAGTTTAAGATAGAGTTAGGCTCGTACTGCTTCCTCTTCAAGTTGAGCTCATTCTTTTCCTGTTCCCCAGGGCAAACATTGAAGAGAGAATATTTAAGAATCATCAAATATTTGACTTGTACTGGAATGTTAATTTCCTTAAATAAGAGATGAAACACTGATCTCTATAACCCTCAGCCTTGGTAAATGTTTGGTCATCTATACAGTGAAAGAATTTGTACTATAAGAACATTCTCCTAGGAAAGGCAGAAGAGCTGTTGTTTCTTCCTGCTCAAGTGCTCAGGGACATTCTTACATGTAACAGTGACTTGCAAACAAAAAGCAATAGGAAGAATTTGTACTCCTTCTAAAAAAATTGGCATTATCCAGCTCCCTCCATAAACAGTTATAAATCTAAAGTCACATCCACTGACAGAGCTAAGGAAAAAGTTAAAATTACACACCTGGTAAAAAAAAACAAACAAAAGAAACCTTGTTATAAAATTTCTCCCAACGATGATTTCACATTTTTCATTTTCAAAATGATCTGGTTATAAAAGGTATAATAAATATTGTACCATCTTTTTCTCTTTGTCATCCTATGTGTCAAAATTATGTAAGATTTCTGCTGCTGGTGCTATCTTTCCGTGCTCTGAGACTGCTAACATGCTAAAACCTGTGTTATAATTCATTTGTTTGATTCCTTGGGAGCTGTGCAGCTGGACCAGTTGCTGAACTGTTCCTACAAGACTGGTAAGCAGGAAAAGTTTATTTGGAGTCGAATAAATGTTATATGACAGTTCTTCTTCTCATTCTTTTGTATCTGTTATTTCATCTAGGAAAGGTTAAAAAGTTAAATTGCATTACAAATATAACAGGTCTATGATTCAATTCAGATAGAAATATGGTTTTGCTGTTCAGCTTGCAAAAAAATAATAAGTATACGATCAGCCTACTCCGAATCTTCTTTTGTTTTATGTAAGCATTTTATTTTTCCTGCAAGGAAATTCCCTGGTAACAGTTAACACAGGAACACCAATGCAGTGGAACAGCGATGTACTAAGCATTTGGAAAGAATTAAGGCAGCAAGCAAAGCTGCTAATCAAGAATAATCTGAATACTGATTTTGCAAAGACATTTTTCAGTGATGGTTTCTGTGTGTCAGGTAGAAAGATCGCTATCATGAATGACTCTCAACATATGTCAATTAAGCATTCATAAATACATAAGGCCCAGCTACACAAACTCTAGCGCTGTAACTGACTTCTAGTTTTCAAAACTAGAACTCTTCCAGAAGGCTCACAGTTACTCAAAAAGATCAAAATGCATTCCTTCACCCCACATTAATGAGAAATTGAAATAATTTTATAGGATTCTTGATACTTAAGGAAAAATAGATCAGTAAAATCTAAGCTTTTCAGCTGCCTGGAAGAATTCAAGATTTCTTTCAAATCTCACAAATCAAGTATTTTAAAAAAGAAAAGTTAAGTTTCAGCAGATAAACTAAGTGCTGCTACTCAAAAATAAAGCCTGTGACATTTATATGTGATGAAAACTCCATAAAAATGAATAACATTAAGATTTAATTTTACAAATTATAGATATTTGTACTGGAAGCTTGGCAAAGAAGAGTATTTATTAAAAACTTTACTCATATTCTGAAAAATACATTTCTATTCTAAATGAGGTATTTTCTTCCCATTGTATCAGCACTTCTTAATCAAAGATGCATTTATTTTCCTCTTTAGCGCTCAGCATGAAAGCTTTCTGGGCCTGCTCATCAAGTGGCATTTCTTGGCATTTCATTAAATTGATCACACCAGTTTATATCAAGCAAGTACTTTGTTCCCTAACATTCAGCAAATGTTTCTTCAGTCCTTTTATATAAGGTATAATACTTAAAAGGTAAATTTCATAAATTTACTTGAACCAAAATTAATTTGCTATTCACTGTGGAATCTTAATTCTAGTATGTTTTCCCCACTCAATTGTAATACTTTGATGATAAATAAGATGAAAAATGAACTTATCCTAGTTCAAATAACAGAATTATATATGGTCTTCTGCATGTAAGCAGCAGTAGCTGAGCAGCTACCACTCAAATAAAGAATGTAAAAAATATCTCAAAATAACTCAAAATACAATGAGAGACCTTTTAATGATAAATAAAAAAAACTGTCAAGTCTTCATTTGAGACGAGAAACAACAGTTTCTCAGCTATCATTTTGGTAAAGGGGGATGTAAAACATGAGAATATGCAGAAAATACATTGATATTTAGAAACTGAAATGCTTAGCATCAAGTAACTATGAAAAAGCTTCTAGATATGAAAAAAATTACTTCTTTATCACAATTGGGTAACTCTTTTTTAGAGGCACTAAGAGGATAAAATCTACTCACAGGTTCTTCTTTCTTACATGTTTATCCTTGATGTACTGAGTATGAAAGCAGAACAATATAGCAGCCAAAAGACTTAAAATCACAGAATCACAGAATAACCAGGTTGGAAGAGACCCACCGGATCACCGAGTCCAACCGTTCCTACCAAACACTAAACCATATCCCTCAGCACCTCGTCCACCCGTGCCTTAAACACCTCCAGGGAAGGTGACTCAACCACCTCCCTGGGCAGCCTGTTCCAGTGCCCAATGACCCTTTCTGTAAAGAATTTTTTCCTAACGTCTAGCCTAAACCTCCCCTGGCGGAGCTTGAGGCCATTCCCTCTTGTCCTGTCCCCTGTCACTTGGGAGAAGAGCCCAGCACCCTCCTCTCCACAACCTCCTTTCAGGTAGTTGTAGAGAGCAATGAGGTCACCCCTCAGCCTCCTCTTCTCCAGGCTAAAACAACCCCATCTCTCTCAGCCGCTCCTCATAAGGCCTGTTCTCCAGCCCCCTCACCAGCTTTGTTGCTCTTCTCTGGACTCTCTCCAGAGCCTCAACATCCTTCTTGTGGTGAGGGACCCAGAACTGAACACAGGATTCGAGGAGCGGTCTCACCAGTGCCGAGTACAGAGGGAGGATAACCTCCCTGGACCTGCTGGTCACGCCGTTTCTGATCCAAGCCAAGATGCCATTGGCCTTCTTGGCCACCTGGGCACACTGCTGGCTCATGTTCAGTCGGCTGTCAACCAACACCCCCAGGTCCTTCTCCTCCAGGCAGCTTTCTAGACAGACTTCTCCCAGTCTGTAGCACTGCTCAGGGTTGTTGTGCCCCAAGTGCAGGACCCGGCATTTGGCCTTGTTAAACCTCATCCCATTGGTCTCAGCCCAGTGGTCCAGCCTGTTCAGATCCCTTTGGAGCCTCCCGACCCTCCAGCAGATCCACACTTCCACCCAGCTTAGTGTCATCCGCAAACTTGCTAAGGGTGCACTCGATGCCTTCATCCAGATCATTGATGAAGACATTGAACAGGGCTGGACCCAGCACTGAGCCCTGGGGAACCCCACAAATAATACCTGTTGAAACTTTAAAAGTGGTTAGGATTGGTGAATATTTTGCTCAGTTATCTGTTACATTAATTGCTCTGCCTAGAAAGATGGGGCTGAAGCTTTCAGTAGGAAGAAAAGCTGGCCTCATATTTTTAAATGGTGTACTAATGCCTCTTTTAAACACAAGTTAGCAACATGCAGCATCCTCTAATGACTCGAGCTGTCTCCTTATGAGCCTCGAGACTGATGCTGGCTTTTCTACCAACTCGCATTTTCCTTGCTAAGCAAGGACTCCCATTGCTGGTCTGGGTTCTGATGCTACCACTGAAAGAGTACTGGAAGTATGATTGTCAGCAGTCTGTGGCTAGGTAAGGATGACCTGTAGTTATAAAAAACCCATGTAATACAGAGAAATAATGAATGGATTTTCTTAGTGACACGTAAATAGGCATTGCTGTATAACAGAAAGAGACATCAATATGAATAAGGACATAACTTTCCTTAAATGGAAAATTTCTGTCACATTGGCTTCTTTTATTAAGACAAACAAAAGGAAGGAAATTAAAAATAATTCTTCCTTTTATTTTTTGATTAAAAAAGTGAAGAAACTAAAGAGTACTTATAAATCTTACTACTTGATAGTGTTGATTCTTTTTATTTCCTTCACTTTTATAAAGGCTTTTATGTCAGCATCATTTATTTTAATTCAATTCAGTTTTTGTATGTTAAGGAACAACCAAGAGTATTTGTAGCTCCTTTTGATTTAGCTTAACTCCATTATATAATGTTCTATCAATTCTCCTGCCTAACCTGCCTAAACATACTGCCCAAGAGTATGAAACTAATTTTCATGTTTGCTTCAACTTCTTCCAAAACTGACAGATTCTTCATTAAAACTGATGAAAATACTCTGCTAAGCAAAGCAGAAAGTATTACAAGAAATACCTTACATTAATTAACTTGCAAAATGTATTAGCTCATAAATTTCTCAAAACAAGAAAAGAGTAATTAGAATTATTATCTGAACATGTTAATCTCTGAGATATGTGAAACTTAAGATTATTTTTTTGATTGAATGAAACTAGCATATCTGGATTCCAAAGTGTAATGATGATGTTTAGTTTGAGAAAACAGAAGATTTAGTCCTTTTTTCAGTTTGTGATAGTAAAATGCACCTAACACTATTATTTCCAATGATATATTTTTAAGGTATTCTCCAATTTAATTTTTAGCTCAACTACCTTTCAAGAAGTCCTTGGATTGTTTTAATTGAAAATTGGACTTGCACAAATTAGGTGAAATAAAAAAATTACTGCTTTCTCAATTCCCTTGTCCGAGATACTTTCAGCTAAAAAAGCCCTTAAATATAATGATTTGAAAAGCTCCCTTTATTGTAAGTAATTAGTATGAGCAGAGAAGTAGGCATTAAAAAGGTGAAAAAATGTACATATTTTAAAGTACTAAATACTTTCCCAAACTTCTATTTAAATCAGACTGTTCTAGAGTGTGTAGTATTCTTTGTGCTTTGCATGCTTTTCAAAAAGTGCATAATAAATTCATAAAAGCAAGTGTGTGCTTACAGTGTTGTTTCTTTTCAAACTGATTGTATTAATCCATATACAACCCACTTGTTTAATGAGTCCCTAAATGTCATACAAATGCATTGGACTGATAATGTTATTACAGGTGTCATTCCAAATTTGTGTTCTTTTTTCTGTTCCTTCCTATTTTCTCAGTCAAACTGTTAGCCAGTAGTATCAGATTCTGATTTAAAATCCCAAACACCCTACCAAAAAGGTTAAATCCTTGTCCTTTTCCCCCTGCCACTCACAGAAATAGTTACATATGAAAGAGACCAAAATACAGCAGCCTCAGGTGCATATGCATTAAACAACTGCATGTGATACTCATCATCTGTCTGCATGTATTTGTCTTACAAATGCAGATCTAAATGGCTAGTCTTGTATGGCTCGATTTACTTTAAACATCATCTGCTCTGCTGTAGAATGATGACTTTCCTCCAGAGGAACTGGACGAATCAGTGTCTCTTATTTCACATTTACGATTGTTACATTGAGTGTCTTTTTAAGTAGTCTAGAATAGCCAAGAGAATTGCATATAGATTATTACACAAGGTCAAATACCTGCCATCTCCTTGCCAGTACATGTTGCTTTATCATAGAATCATAGAATAACCAGGTTGGAAGAGACCCACTGGATCATCGAGTCCAACCATAACATATTGTTATGTGTGCGTGATATAAGCCAAGGAATCTGAGAAAGAATATAAAATCTGAAATACTTAAAATGGTGTAGTCCCCAGTACAGAGAAAAGTTCAACAGAGATCACGTACTGAAACCTTTTCAACCGAAGGACCTGATTATTTGTTTGGATAACAGATCTTTTAACTGAAACAGCCTGTTCTCAAAATCCCTTGCTCCTTCTTATTATGACACTTTCAGTGCTTTTGAGGGTGAATATCTGCAGCAAAGTCATTGTTCATTTAAAGTGATTTCTTTTAAAAAGACCTTCTGTTTATTCTGGAAACAGGGGAGTCCTGAGTTTGTCTCAAAATGACAAAATGATGTGCCTGTATGAGAAACGTATTTGAACAACCCTTCCTGTTTGCCTTGAATCCAAGTTACTCCAAACCTGCTTGACTTGAAGGAGAAACTCAAATCATTCTGTTTGATTTGCACACAGGCATACTGCAAAACTACACTTTCAGGTAGGGAGTGAAATATTCTGTATTATCAGCCTTTTTGGCATAATTATGTAAAAACAGCAAAGCTAAGATTGTAGTCTGTAGCTATTTGAAGGAACGAGATAATTTATTTTGCAGTCACATACCCAGCATGCAAAGTGATAGTAACCACATGGAGGTGCAAGAACAGGTTAGCACTGTTGAGATGGTTTAACCTGGGAAAAGAACAGCACCTTTGGATTAGAATAGTCTTCCTCCACAGTAACTGCATACACAGACACCAGCTCAAACATAACGGAGTACACTGAAGAGAGATTTTCACTTTGTTCTTGGGCCCCCTCATTAAAGAGCTCTCTACTCTACATCTTGACCTGGGAACTAAGAACCATCCCACACTGCGTCTGTCAGAAACGACAGTATGGTGTAAACACTGGAGGTGTCATAAATATAAGGCTTGATTGATGTGTTTGTTTGCAGAGGTATATGTTTGAAATCTTGGGAGCTGCTGGTTTTCTCAGTCTCTCAGAACTGACTCTCCTGGTTTCCAGTCCCAAGTTTCCAACAGCACCAACTGTAGTCTGGTCTTAGAGGTACATGCAGTGTTCATAAGACTAAGTGAATTGACAGAAAGAACCTTCTTTAATTTTGAGTCTTTATTTCTGTACTTAATACTGAAACATAAATGTTACTGTTGTGTCACTCATGATTTAAGATATTTAAGCAGTTTTTACTGTTTGATGAGATACAGTCCCTGAGCTGGACTATTATCCATCTGCTTACTGCTACCTATTTCACAATCATACTTGAGAGGTAAGACATGTTAGTTAGGATAAGAGGAATACTCTTACCAACAGCTACTTCCTAATAAAACCTCCTCAGAATACAGTGTTGAAAATGTTGAAAACAATAGGATCACACTATGCATTAAACAACCAGGCCTTAGGAGCAGAAACTACGAACATCTTTTCTCTTCCATGACCTGAGAATATGCAACTTTTTCTAGGAAAGATTCCCACTGTATTTCATAGACAGTGAGAAGTGAATTGGGTTTTTTTCTTTTTTTTATTTTCCTGTCATGGTGATGGGCACTAAAGGCTGTTACCTGCAAATCTCAGAATTTCCTACTCAGATTAGAAGGCTCATCTTAAAGAAACTGTATGTACTCTCCTTCTTTTTTTTATTCTTTATTTTTTTTGTAGTTGGACTCCTAATTCTGAGTAAGGGGGGAAGCAGACCAGTAAGTCTGCTATGGCTAACTTCTGTTGTAGCAAGCCAATTATGAATAGATCATGTCAAATTAAATAAAATGTTAAAATAATCTGATGCAATAATTTACCATCCAGTCAAGTATAAGGCAAATATAGTGCTACTAATACCCTGGCAATCCATTATTCCTGATGTTTTTAATGCTACTACTAGGGGAAGAAGAAGAAAAAAAGTTTATAGTGCACAGTAGTCTCATTGATATAAAATTCCTAAAGGAAGATTCATGGCAAGGGATTAAAAAAAAAGGTGGCAGCTCTGAAAAAATGCCTGTGAAGTTTTCCTTTAATATTTTCAGTGATTTATTTTTATTCTTCTTTACTTTGACAGAGTACTAATACAAGATATAATTATATTAAAAATCTCATACTTTCATCATCCAGTCTATTACAGGTCTTTCTTTCTGTCTGCTCATAGAAATTCACTTTATTTTTAATTTAGTTATGTTTTCTATATAAAATCCATCAGTTGTGCTTAAAGGTTACTGAAGAAGGTTTGTGTACGTATTCATCACAATAAAAAATAACGGATGAATTTTAAAGAAGACTTTCAAAGATACGCAATGTAAGATTTTAATTTGTAAGTATTTAGAAAATTTTAGATCACTAGTGAGATGGCCATTATGCAAAAAGCTTTTTTATTTCTGTCTTGTCACACAACAATGTTTCTACCTATTTGCCTGTTGAAGTAAATTATCAAAATATTTATTTGAAATCTGAAAATCTTTTAAATACATTAAGCTACCCATGGTAATTCCAAGTAATATAACAGATTTCATATGAAGATACTGATAATTCCTGACCTACTCATAACACCAGTCATCGATACCTACAAGAAACATCTACTGAGAATCTGAACAACTGGAGAAATAGAATTATTTTTTTTCTGTATTTGCAGCAACTGCCTTGGAAAGTTAGTAATACTATTTTGCATAGACCTTGTCCTCCTACATGGTGTAAAGTATAAGATGTAAACTGATTATTTCAAAAGTACTCTAAATCCTTAAGTCACACCTAGCTCACACACCCCCTTTTGGTGTGGTCCTCTGATCTCTGTAGAGAAAAAGGAGGTGGACTTCCCTTCCCAGAGTTTGCTGTTCTGCTCACTCTGTTGCTTCTTCACTGTACTGTGAACATTCAGATTGTCCCTTCACTCAGCTCATTCCTAATTTCACAGCTTTCTTTGGCAGACAAGTCTCAAAGGTTCTCTTACTTCATTGTAAATCTTCATGTAATAGATATTCCATACAAAACCACAAAAGAAAAAAACACTGAAAATAAATGGGCCCACTGTGAGTCAGTATTTTATATCACCCAGTGAACAGTTAGCAACAGAATCATAGGATACACTCATAGTTTGGAGACTTCACACCAAATACTCTTCACAGTTGCTTTATTATATTAATATAATTCAAATAAAGTTTGCGTTGGAGTTACAGGTGGCAATAATGTCTCGATTCAAAAATGGAAAAGAAAGAAAGTAAAAGAGGAATGCAACTAGAAAGTCTGAAAAAAGACATCAAAAGAAAAATCCTGCCAAACTTATTAGGAATGCCAAAATGTACAGTAAGGGAACTTCCTTCAAGCACACAAAATTCATATGGGAAATAAAAATTCATGGAACTAGATATTTTTGTGGGATATTTGGCACCTAACACCAAAGCCTTATATGTTAAGATTATTTTTCATGTCTAAATTGCAGTTAAAATGTATGTTTTCTACTTTCAGATATGAAGTAACATGAATATAGGCAAAACGTACTTATTTAAATTTCTGAAAGCCACTATGTGTCTGTTTCATTCACTTTCTTTAAAGGCCAGACTGCCTCAGAACCAGCACAGTACAGGTTTTCCTGGCAATTACAATTTTCTTTCCACATAATGAAAATAAATTTACCTGCAAAGTAATTGATAGGAAGTTTTGTTTGTTTTAATTAGTATTTGAAAATGAAATAAGAAGTGTTGGTACACAGCATCATAAACAAAGAGCATCAGGAGGCTGATATAAAAACCACGAAGGGGAATGGAATGTGTGTAATAGGTACTGTTTTCTCTGTGCAGATAGCTTCCACTCAAGGCAAAATGTCTGAAAACAATTCCTGTAAAATGTACAAAAATCTGCCTTTCTGTATCTAGAAAAAAGAACTGATGCATCAGAGCTCAAGGAACAAAGTTCTGATATTACTTTTCAGAAATAATTATGAAAGCCTATTAATCAACTTATGTCTTCCAGGGAAACAGTCATGCACTGTAATAAACTTTCCAAAGGTTGATTCATAATGAATAAGGATTCATAAGTTTTCGGGCCCTTCCTATAAATTTTGTCTTAGAAAATAAAAGAAAAATATTACCCTGCAAAGGATGAACTAATAAAGAAGTTAGATAAAAGCATGAGGTCAAAAAATGGAATCAAGAAAAGCAAATATTTTGCTAAATTAACTCAAATTCCAGTGTTCGGTTTTTTTTCCATGGAGTCCGATTTAACATTCTGGTATACGAACTTTAAGGTATACAAAATAGTACATGACTTTTAAGCTGCATGCCTATAGTCATCATGACTATAGGCATGACCCCAACTATAGGGTCATGCCTATAGTCAGGAATCTGACCCACTTATTACCTTGAAAACTGTTGTTCAGTGATCAAAGTATTTGTCATGTGCGAGACATTACAGGATTTTTCTATTTACTGAATACTATTAAAAGTATATTGGGCTTAAAAATATGTAGCGTATGAGACGCTTCACAGTTAAAGGAATCAGTTACTGACTGACAAGAGAATCGCAGGTATTCATAACTGTTCATAACTGTTATTTATTCAAGATGTAAAAGCTTTAAAGAGGTCTCCATGGAAATTATTCATTTCTAGACAGATAAACAAAGGATGTTTCAGAGCTATTAAATCTTTTATGCACAGTCTTTTGAGAAACATGAATTAATAACCCAACTATGGTTACATCAGGCTTCAAGGCATGAAGATGGGCTAATGCACCACACCAACTTGGACAGAGAAGCAGCGTAGGAAGTGTGTCTGCAGCTCAATGGCAAAATAAATGTTTCATAGTGTGAAGGTGTTTTTAACTAGCTAGCTGGACCACTGGTACTGCAACAAGTATGGTAAAAATCTTGCAATGATCCTTTTCAGTACCTCAAGACACATCTGTTGTCCACAAATAGTCCACTACCTAAACGAAAGAAAGCAATTCTCATAACTGAACCTGATAATCAGCCAGCAGGTCAAACCCAACAAACAGTAGCTGAAAAAAATACTTGAGTTTCAGTGTGCCTCTCACCAGGCATACATTTGCGCCTCACTACCAATCTGTATGATGGCTTCCACAAGTTACACAAACATCATGTAAATGGAATATTTATCCTTCCATCCTGGTTACTGAAAAAGGATTTGAAAGTCATTAGGGTGGTACTGACAGAGGGAAATAGCCAGCCCTCCATAGAGTGTAACTGTATAATCCCCATCTCTCTGGAAAACCAACATAATATTAAACAAAGGCATCAGATTCTGAAACTGTCTGCAGTTCCTATCCTTACTAAGAGATTTGTAGATTTTTATAAATAGAAACAAAGCCTAAAAAAGTAATTTATACATCAACCTATGAATCTTATTATACTTGACTGCCTTACTAACTATAGTATTTTCTGAGTAGAACAAGGCCTCAGGTCTTTCCCCATGACCATGGTTTCAGCGTGATGTACTACAATGCTGAATCATGTCTATAGTATGAAAAGGCAAAGAAGTTTAGCACTGAATAGAACATATTTTTAAAATGAACAGTCAAAAATTACTAAAAATTAATGTTGAGTGATGAGCGTTTGACATTCTTCAAAAGCAAACGAAATAGGCAATTTCTGTTAAATGAATCCTTGCTGTACTTGCAAGTTACTGAAGTGTAGATAGGGGTAAACATCAATCTGTAGAAATGTAGCCTTTCAACCTTGCTTTTCTGAAATAAAATAATTTGCATACAAGAACTAGGTACAAAATAAAAATATGCCTCATTCAGTTAAGTGAAATTAAAATACATGAGCCATAGTTAAAATAACTTTCTTCTGCAGATGCCTAACCATTGAAGTTGAAGCTTTCTTTATGTTGTTTATAATGGATATGTAAACTTTTTTTTCTGATGAAACCCCTAAAATAGCATAGTGTGAATGAATATTTAACATTATTTCTTTAGAAATAAAGCAATTCCAGTATCAAACTTACTGTTGGTTATACTGTATGAAAGATGTTAAATTAAAAAAAATGAATTGCAGTTTGTACAGAATATAGAGGGTTTGAGTGCATTTTTTCAAAACCGAATAAACAACAGAGTAATAGCTGTTGTTACTGCAGGAAACAATTTTTAATGGCAGTTTGTCCCTGATTTCTACATTTCTCTCATAAAAAACGTAGCTGGTAAACTCTTCAAAACCTGTAATCACCTCTCCTAGGGGCCCTAAAATGCTGAGGTCTTCCTGGAGCCTATCTGTTCTCAGTTACGTTCTAATAATTTATCTTCCCACAGTTTAGCACCTCTGTAACTACATGTAGTAATTATGATTATTTAGTTGATTAAAAAAATTGCTTTTTGTTAACCACAAAACATCCTTTAAAAGTTGCTTTTAAGTTCTTCTATGTAATCTCAGCTGGCAGGAGGGCTTGGAATTTAGTAATGGTGCTTGCATTTGGGATCATCCTTTGGAGATTGTAGTGAGATCCGTCACAACTGAAGTTTTAGAAAACAGGAGTTCTGAGCTGGAGAAACTTTGTAAGTACACTCTGAAGCAATGCAAGAGGGATGCATTGTGGGGCATGTACTCTACTAAATTTGAAGTGTATTCAAAGTGCTATTACACTACGTAATGCTCGATCATATTCAACCTCTATTTGATACTTGGCCTCCCCTCTCCAGAAGAAAACACATTGTCCTTAAAGTATTCCAGCGCTTCCCTTTCCATAAGTGTGGGATCCATCCCATAACAGTCAGGCAATCTAGGATGGCAGTACTGGAAACCAGTTAGATATGGGTATGTACGCTGATCACCAGTTAGAAGTGGCACAACCCTCACTGCTACCAAACACAAACATGTATGTGATCTTCATAGAAGCATAAGAGATGACATCAAACAAAAACCAAATCTTTCCATCT